>NW_015387043.1:153026-208407 GCF_001527695.2 Protobothrops mucrosquamatus
CTTCCTGACAGTGAGAACAATTAACCAGTGGAACAACCTGCCTCCAGAAGCGGTGAATGCTCCAACACTGGAAGTTTTTAAGAAGAGACTGGACAGCCATTTGTCCGAAATGGTATAGGGTTTCCTGCCTGAGCAGGGGGTTGGACTAGATGACCTTCAAGGTCCCTTCCAACTTTACTATTATTATTATTATTATATCCAAAGATCCTTTAAGATTGAATTATCTCCATGATTGAGATTAGGGGGTTGGTACCTATGTTGATTAATTGTTTTATATTTTTATTTTCATGGTTTTATTTATATTGTAAGCTATTGGGAATTGGTTTCTGATTATGATATAATAAAACAAATAATTTAAAGATGAAGATTATTCTGACTTCATTGTTGTTTCCCATTGAAACATCACTGCAGATTTTCTTTAGTTTTGCTAATTCTCTAACATACATTCTTCCTTTGAAAATATTTCATGCTATAATGATCCCTTATATTTTTAATACAATGCAGTCTTTGATTTCAAAGTTTATCGTAGTCATGAACATTCCTAATTGGGAACTTTTTACTAGAGAATCATTATGTGCCTGAAACTGCTTAGGGATCCATAAGTAAAACTAATATGTGGTATTTAAAAATGTCTACATTGTTATGTTTTGTTAAACTGTTGCAGCAAAAACACCAATATATAGCTTCCTAGTGAACAAATCAGCAAAAGGCATATACTGTAGCTCACACTCAGTTCGAAGATTGTATATTATTGAATATATGTATGTGTGTGTGTGTGTGTGTGTGTGTGTGTATGTGTGTTTGTGTGTTTTTCTCTTAAGCCTTTATAGTCTTTCGAGAAAGATCAGGAGCTGATCATGTTTTTGTGTCCAGGGGCCATATTTAATGTGTGGGAGAGAGGTGAAAAGTGTGATGAGCAAAGACAACTCAAAGTTAGTGAGGGGAATATCATCTTAAACATAGGGATTGGGTTTCTGGTTTCGGCAGGAATTTGGAAATTTTCTTCATGCATTGAGTATGTATTTTTTTGTTTTAAAATAGGGGGAAGCTGCAAATGTACTTTTTTTGGCAACTGTATTACTATAATTCAATGGTGCAGTTTATAATTGGAAGAGGCAATGGATGAGATTTTTTTTTTTTTAGTTCCAGGAGCATCATGAATATGTTGAACTTGATAGTACTGATCTCCACGTTATTCAGCTCTTTCTTCACTCCTCCCAGATTTGTCTCTCCCTCATCATATATATCATTTTCTCTACAGCTCGAGAAAAATGGGGAATAGTGTTAGAATGGATCTACAGTATGCAAAGTGCATCAATTCTTGTTAATAACTGAGCTCTTATTCATTATCCAATTGTCAGTGAGATTGACGTTTAAATGGATCTGTGTCTCAGTAAAGGAAAATAAAATCAGACATGGTTGCTCCATGATGACCAAAAGGTGTAGGAAGTGCCTGGGTATTGCAGTAGGTACAATACTGTTTTTATTTAATTGAATAATTAACAGTGTAGAATTTATTTTCCCATTCAGGTATTTAAGATTCATGAAATAGCACTGAATGAACCAAGAAAGAGAGCCAGGCAAGATGACTGGGAAGTAAACACACAGATGAGATTACCTAGTTATTGCAAGCACTTTTCATGGAATTCAGAAGTATTTTAAAAAAAGAAACTATTATCAACGAGTTATCAGGTTCATTTCAAGGGAACAGAGAAGAGTGATGCTCACTTCTGACTGTTGTTTTTCTTCTTCAGAGATGCACTACAACTTCCCCAGCTCTAAATGCCAACATCACTTTTCCCCAGTCAAAAATTGTGCTAAGTAACAAGTTTCACTTTTGCTGCCTGCTTTGGCCTCTGCATGTGATGACATGTCAATTTTGAAATTCCCTTAGTCAAGCATCCATATCCTTTTCTTTGGCTCCAGCTGTCTGGTAATACACCCTGTTTCCTGGCATATTCTACCCTTCAGTACTACTTTGAAGCAGTATTGCTTAATTACTGAGCTGACAGCAGCAAAAGACCAAATTGAATGTTTTTTCAGATATCTAGGTGGGGCGATTCAATCTTTTCCCCTTTTAATGTATTTAGATCTTCTCTGATTTTTTTTGTTTTAAATAAGGAAGTTTGGTTAAATATATCTCACATAGTCATTCAGCAAATGTTCTCTAAAGTAGATTTTCTACTGAGGTACTGTAACTTTTCATTAAATCTGAGTTTTGCTAGAATGGAAATTACCACAGTGAAGTTTTAGTTTGGTGTGTAAGGAAACCACCACAATCAGGCACACTGCTGCATTTCACTACTTCTAAGGTCCTAAAAATGGTAATCAGGGCAATATACTTTACTGAGAATAGCTGAACCCAGATGATAAAGTGATAATAAAGACCTATTAGCTTTCAGGCAGCTAGGCTGTTTTGCTCCTTCCTTCCTTCCTTCCTTCCTTCCTTCCTTCCTTCCTTCCTTCCTTCCTTCCTTCCCATACTACAGTATTTCAGAATATTTTTTTTTGGCAGGAAGCTGCCTTAGTTTTGGATTATTTTTGAAGAATGATATGAAGTAGTTTTAAGGTTTTATTGTTTTATGACTTAGGTTTCCGATCTGCTTAAATATTAAAGAATGTTTTTGGAGATATACAAGTAATGAAAAATAGATTCATGAATCAAAAGTGAAAATACTTTCTTGGGAAATTTGACTGGCTTCTTCACCTTTTGTCCAACTTTCCCAAACTGATATTCTTCAGATCTACTGGGAATACAATTCCCAATATTACCCATCAATATAGCACAGCACATTTGGAGGGCATCAGGTTGGAGAATGCTGCTTAAAATAATCTGGTTATGACAGCCCTGGACAAGCTAGGATAATCTGGTTATGACAGCCCTGGACAAGCTAGGATAATCTGGTTATGACAGCCCTGGACAAGCTACGTATACCCTCTTCAGCTGCTGTTTGAAAAATTGCTTGTAAACCAACAAATAATTAAAATGCTATTTCTATTATGAGTATTATATTATTGATAAAAATATTTAATTTCTAACAGAAAAAATAAGTTTTATTGAAAAGAAGTGTTTTCTAGTTAAAGGAGAAAAACTATAATTCTTTGAGGTTGAATAATTGTAGCTGGCAGCAGCCTGGATGGATACTGTTGTGGGTGGTAGTTTGGAAACATAAGACTTCCATATAACTTCAGGAATTCTGTTTTTCTTTTATTATAGCTTTTGTTTTTCTCCATTTTATGAAGTCATTGTAACGCTGCATGCAAACACCCTGAGTATGGTCATAAACATGCTTTAGAGATTACAAGAACGTGAGCCCCTGTAGAATAGCCACCATGGGTCCCACTCATCTTGTCACACAGAACCATGGGAAGAAGACAAGCGTTTTTAACATGGAAGAAAAAGTATTTGCACTTTTCCAGAACTCAGAGATTCCCTCTGAACCTATAGGTAAGACTACATTCTTGTTTTAATTCATAGCTTCAGAATGCAGTAAGAAATTATCTCTATGTTAAAACAAATCATGTGATAGATGTATACGGTAAAATTCTATGTAGTACTGTGGATTTCATTAAATTTTAAAACAGTTTTTGCACAATAAAAACAAAACAATCTCCCTTCAATACATTACAATACATTATAGGATAATGGGGATAACAATTATGGAATATGGTATGATATTGAGTATGAAATAAATCTTGGGTCTAGCTTTGAAAAAAGGTAAAGGAAAGAAACGCAGAGAGAAATTCATGAGAAGGTCTCAAAAGTTTGCAAGGGTGGTGGTGTTTGGCTTGGTTTTTCAGAGTTTTGAAAAATGTTAGAAAGAAGCATCTCTGTTTCTGGTATGAACACTAACCATCTGCTTGCAGTGAATAGTCTGGATTATTTATGATTTCAAAAGTTTACGAAACTGACTCAAGAAACTGTAAAATGTAAATGAAACGTGTGTTGGACTTCACTTTCATAATCCCCATGGAGCAAGGCCAACAGCTATATTATCTGAGGAACTATGAGAACTGAAATCAGTTCTAGCATTCTCTGGCTTACATGGCATCAGGCTGGTAAAAGCTCTCCCAGTCAGACTGAAAAAAACAATGCTGATCCCTGCTGAATGTCAGCCTTCCTAGAAAGGAAACACGACCAGATGAACTAATTCTATTTTATTGTAAGACTACATGAACAGAATCTTGCAAGTCTGAAAGTATAGATCCCCCGCTGTCTCCTTTGGAGACTAAAACCTAAGGGGGTATCCCTTCTGACGCACTTTGTCCACCCCTGATGCAGCTTCTCTCATCTGACTGTTTCTAGGTAGCATCTCTTCCCCATTTCCCAAGGTAATTCCCACATACCATTATGACACAGAGAGACAAGGACAGCCAGTTTTGAGAGCTAATATTTTCTTTAGCTACCCATTCTCTGTGTCTGTTACCTTTATATGTGAAACACTCTAGGAGATTTTTATTTTCTGGCCCTCTCAGAGTCTAATGTAAATGGCTGCTGATTCTTTTTAAATAGATATGTATACAGAATGGGGAATTGATTAACTATATATATTGCTCAGTTTTTATCCAATATTCTAGCTTGGTATTTCAAGGAATATTTAAAACTATGGGAACAGAATTCTTACCCCTGATTGTTCCTATATATTCTGAGATGATATAATTCTTGTTCTTAATATTAATTGAATCATCTGAATTATAGCCCCATGACTCTAGAAGTGCATAGAATACCATTGGTAAATATTATTACAACAGTATACCCAAAGAAGGCCTTCCTTCACCACAGGTCATTATGTCCTTTGATTGCACCTAAATGTAACATTTCAGATTTCTCCAAGGTTGGCATTTTATTTTATATGAAAAAAAACTGTTAACATGTATACATCACAAGCAGCTCTTTTTCTCTCATTTTCAGACCTAATTTCAGAGTCTTTCTTTTCATCCCTTTTCTCTGCTTTAGAAAATCCTCCCTTGAAAAGGAAGAAGGGTCCAGCCCCTAAGATGCTTGGAAACGAGGTGTGCAGCGTATGTGGGGACAAAGCCTCAGGCTTCCATTACAATGTCCTGAGTTGTGAGGGCTGCAAAGGTTTTTTCCGACGCAGTGTGATCAAAGGAGCCCAATATATCTGCAAGAATAGTGGCAAATGTGAAATGGATACGTACATGCGCCGGAAATGTCAGGAGTGCCGGTTACGCAAGTGCTATGAAGCAGGCATGCGAGAGCAATGTAAGTATCTAGTGTAGGGCAGTGCTTTTTTTGAAGAAAAAAAAAAAAAGGTGCCGGAACTCACACACATCATACAACCCGCCTTGCCTACCCTACAAAGTTCCATCCAAAAAAGGGGCCGGAACTCCGTTCTGGGCGTTCTATGAGAAAAAAAGCCCTGGTGTAGGGATATCAAGGATCATTCTGGAAATATTGCTGTAGGAGAAAAGTGTTTCCTTTAGCTACATTTTATAATAAAACTGACATTGTTCTCTTTGTCATAGAATCTCAATGACCTAAGAAAATAATATATTAAAGCAAGCAGTTTGAATAAAATATAGTTAAATTAAATTATTTAAATTATTTTTATTTGAATTTTTACAAAATTCAGAATATTTAAGACCATTAATACCAGAATTATTATCTCAGATTAGGTTGCTGCTGTTTGTTAGATTTTTTCAATTATGGTACACTTTTTGTTTGTTTCAAAATGATTTATAACATTGCTGTTCTGAAAATTAATTCATTTTTTTCACTGAATATAAGAGCACATCTTATATTGCTACTACCCTAATTCTTTATACTCCTTTGATAGGATGTAAATGGATATTTGCACGCCCCTTAAAATCCGTATTTAATTTATCAGATAGATTTCCTAAATGTTTCCTTCTTTCTAGGTTCAGTATGGGGAAAAAAATCCCAAATTGTTCTCTTTGTCAGGTAGCTATAAAGTAGGCATACAATGTATAGCAACTTCCAAAGTGCCAAGTATTGATCCCTGTTACTAAATGGTAAACCAGCTGAGCTTCTACATAATAGCATATTTCAAAGGGCAGTTGCCACTTTGAGTCCCCCAGTTTCCAGCCTGATGCCTTAACCACTACATACCCAGCCAAGGAATGCCATCAAGAAGCTTCAGGGCAATTGTGTGCCACTCTTTTTCTAATCCAAGAATAATATAGCTACAGAGACCTGCTCTGTAGCTATCAAACCAGCCATTTGTCCAGCAGAGCAAAGATATGTGCTGCTAGTTCAGAGCACCATACTGGGCGGAGAAGAGACTGTGAGTTCTAATGCTGCCTTGGGCACAAACCCAGCTAGGTGATCTTGGACCAGTCATTTTCTCTTAGCCCTACGAAGGAGGCAATGGCAAACCACTTTTGAAAAATCTTGCAAGAAAACTGCAGGGACTTGTCCAGGCAATCTCCAAGAATGGGACACAATTGAACAGAAAAATAATTATATTCACATAAAATCACTAGAAGTTTTTATATTAAGAGTTTAACAGCTCAAACCATCCTAGAATTAGCTTTCCATTTTGGACAACTGAAAAGGCTCCTTCACAGTTCCATTTCATAATTTCCTTAGATTTTAGATCTTAAACTAATTTATTTAGTAATTCATGATTGCTTCACCAGAAATAAAAATGGGGCTATATGACAGCATCTTCTCCGAAATCATAAAATATTCTTTCTTCAAACGTGCTTCTCGATGTATACAATCTTATGACAGGCAAATATAAGTATAACCACATTCCTAAGTATCTGGAATCTCTATGCAGCATATTTACAATCTTCTGTTACTCTTCTTAAAGTCAATGCATTCTTTAATAATTTTCATTTTTGTCCTTTTTCTGATTTAAATTGATAATGTTATTATAAAATGCCGGCCTAGAATATAGACTGCTTTCTGTCAAATTTTCTATCAGTTTATTATCAGAATCCTTTCCAGCACTTCATTTTACCTGTTTGACCAAATGCTTTTTCTTTGCTATTTGGGCATATTCTGGTGTGAAAGGGTATATTTTCTCTCTCCTTTTAAGATATATTTTTATCCTCTCCTTTTTCCTATTTTTGTGGCTGGGTTTCTCACTGCAAATTATGTTCAATTTAATTATGGATGGAATTGACTTTGAGGTTTTTGCAAAAGTGATTATGTACTGTAAGCTGGTTGGTAGCCATAGTATCATTGATTCTTATCTGTCTTGTGCTCTACATTTAGGTGTTCTCTCTGAAGAGCAAATCCAGCTGAAGAAACTTAAGAAGCGGGAAGATGATCAAGCCCGAATGATAGTTATGCGTCAGAACCCACCATCTCCTCCAAGTACCCCTCCCAAAATGACACCAGAGCAGCTTGTTATGATAGAAAAACTTGTTGCAGCTCAACAGCAGTGTAATCAACGGTCTTTCACAGATAGGCTCAAAGTGACGGTAAAAGCACCATTTTTGTGGTCTGTTAAATAGAGGGAGAAAGCAGACACACACTTGTCTTCATTAAAGCTTTCTTTTGATTTTGTTTAGTGGATGGTTAACTTATGGAATAATAACTCATACTTAACAGATACAGCATTTGTATTCTAACAGTCTCCTGAGACCCAAGGGGGTCTGTATAATAGACTGAAATCAAAGACCTGAAAGAATTTGTTGTTGTTATTTGCAAAGTCGTGTCAGACCCACCGCGACCCCATGGACAATGTTCCTCCAAGTCTTCCTGTCCTCTACCATTTTCTGGAGTCCATTTAAGCTCACTCCTACTGCTTCAGTGACTCCATCCAGCCACCCCATTCTCTGTCGTCCCATTATTCTATTGCCCTCAATCTTTCCCAGCATTAGGCTCTTCTCCAGTGAGTCCTTCCTTCTCATTAGGTGGCCAAAGTATAGTTTGAAAGAATAGTTTGTGGAAATTTGCTTGTTTTGAAGTGGAATGATTTCACCTGAATTCCTAGTGACAAAGGATTGTGTAACGTGTTCTTGAGGGGTTGTATGACAATTAGTTAAATATATTAATCAGATATAATACTAGTTTTGTTTTGATCAAACTTGTATGAGAGCTATGAGATAATTGTGAGACTGGGGATACTAATTTCAATGGACTTCCTGTTTTTAATTTCTACTCTTATTAAAGTCTTCTTCTTTCCCTCTTTGTGGGTTTGCTATTTAATTGCAGCCATGGCCTCAGATTTCAGATCCTCTTCATCGTGAAGCACGACAACAGCGTTTTGCTCATTTCACAGAGCTTGCCATCATTTCTGTGCAGGAAATTGTGGACTTTGCCAAACAGTTGCCAGGTTTCTTGGAACTCACTAGAGAAGACCAAATTGCTCTTTTGAAGACTTCTACAATAGAAGTAAGTACTCTGCCATTTTTCCATGAGGAGCAGGAGGCAACTGTAGTAAGGAGGGCCTTTATATACCTTAATGTTGTGTACCAGTTGTGTTCATTTATGGAGTGGAGTCATTGTTTACAGTCATTCATGCCTTGTGACCTTATTGATGACTGCAATGTGCTCTTTATTGGACTGTCCTTGAAGAACATTATGAAACTTCAACCTGTGCATAATTTGGCTGCACAGATAATAAATGGTGACAGATATTTGACACATGTAACACTATTGCTATGTGAGCTGCATTGGTTACCACCATGCTTCTGGTACAATTCAAGGGGCTAGTTATCACATTTATCACTTGAGTTATCTAAAGGATTATCTTCCCCCAGTCATTGCTATCTGTCCATTTTAGTCTGGCAAGTTGGGTAAATTAGGAGTCAGCCAAGGAAAGTTCGTTGCAGGATCTAGGAGATATGCCTTTCCTGCTGAAACCTCTGCCCTCTGGGACATTCTTCCTTCAGAGATTAGGATAAGCCTGACCCTGTTGGCATTTCATAAAGCTGTGAAGACCTGGTTATGTGTCTGGGCATAGGGCCCTGAGTATGTTAAGCGCTCTGGTTGTTTAGCTAGGTTAACATCTATAGCGATAGTATTACTCGGCAACCATATACATTTATTTTGTATTTTTAAATTGTTTTTATAATGTATTCCACCTAAAATCACTTGTGAAATGGGCAACTATAGAAATCAAATAAATATATTGGCATACACAACGAGAACATACAGTTTCTTTTTATATCACCTAATGACAAAGGAGACAAGCTTTTTATTTTTATTAATGTTTCACTACAGCAATTTTAAGATCAAAAAGCATTTTAAAAGTCACATACCTAATGAGAAAACGATTAATTTTAAGTTAAAGTTTTCTGATGTTAGCTTTCCAAATTAGAGGGTATTTTAGAAAACAGGATTTAACTACCAGTTCCTTCCTCTTGTGGAAGTTGTCGGCATGCCTCGGTATACGCAAGTGACATCTCTGCTGTGTGAATGGCATTGGTTGCTAGTTTACTTCCATGTGATTTAAAGTGCTATAATTCCTTACATGGCATATAGCCCAGTTACTGGAAGGGCCATCAATCTTCAATGGTATCTGGCTGGCCAATTTTGGCTAAAAAGGTTGGCATGCTCCAGATTCTTAAAATTAAACAATGTCATCTGTTTCTCCTGAGATATGAATGGCTCTCATCCTGTGGGTATTCTGGAGGGCTATAAAGACATTTCTGCTCCCAAACCTTTTTCTATGGACATTAGAAGTTAGTGGGATATTTTGGAGTTTACTACTTTTACTATCTTGTTCTTCTGGTTTTATGTCTGTTTGAGAGGTTCTGAACCTCTAGATCTTAATCAAATTCCAAGTGATATTATGGTGACCATAGAAAGTGGAATGAAGATTTGGTCTGAAACCCTAGTCAGTGTGTGGAAAATCACTTTGATATGCAAGAATTATTACCTAGGCAAAAGGGATTGAGACAAGTTTTAAGTCCAGAGCAAAAAGAGAACATTTGGAAGTGACTCAAGCAGAAACCTTCCTAACTACTGGAGTACATAAGAATGGAGAAGAAAGTACAGCACAATCAGATTTGCAATATTATAATCAATCTCAATAAAAGTAATTTTAGTAGGTCTGGTCTACCTAGTGGGGTTCACAGGAACATACTTTGATTGGAATCCTAAAAGGATGTTTGGTGGATTGGTACTTTCCTCTTGGCACTTGAACTCTGCAGACCTGGGCAAAATATGTGTTTTGAGAATCAAGGAGGCCTATTTCAGAAAGATAGCCATGCTTCAGAGAGATGAAAGTAGAGAATTTTCTCAAATTAATTTCTATTAAAAAGACATCTTACTTATGAAGTTTTCCCTGCATCAGTCCAGAGAAATCATTAACCTTAGGAGAAACTTAAGTGTAGAAAGGAGTGGAGAGAAAGGAGAGGATAAGAAAAATGTTTTTATATGTTGTGTATTTAATCATCTTATCTCTCATTTTTCTGTACTTTCAATGTAGTTTACAACTTAAATAAAGAAAAACAAAGCAAAACAGATGTATCAAAGATACTGTACAACTTCTTTTTGATAATTTTTGTTATCAAAAAGTATTTCTTTCATCACTTATGATATGTGAGTGCAATAACACTTTAATTGATTTTATTGTCAGATTTATAATTGTGACTGGTTTTGGTATGTGTGTTGTATATGTATATTCAAGGTGATGCTGTTGGAGACATCTAGGCGCTACAATCCAGAAACTGAAAGCATAACTTTTTTGAAAGATTTGAGTTACAATCAGGATGACTTTTCCAAGGCTGGTGAGTTAAGCACATTGCAGAGTATAAAAGAGATTTGTTCTCCCTGCATTATCGATCAATATTATGGCAACTTCTTTTCTAGAAAATGAAATCAAAATTCTTTTATGAAAGATTGTAGGCTTAATCCTCAACCTGAAATATGAGACCTGGCAAAAGTTTGGGAAATAGCAATCCAGTAATACTATAAAAAATAAAGTTAGGGTGGATTAGAAGAGATAATATGGTCTCCTACCAGAACATTTTTGGAGGATATGAAATAGGTATCCAAAAACGTGACTATTATAGGTGTTGTATTGCTAGACTTCTAGTATAAAGTCTTTTTCTTCCTTTCTAACTTTCTGTCATCACACATAACTTCATAACTTGAAAATGTGTGGTAGAAGATTATTATTAGATTTTTATCCCATACTTTATATATAACTCAAATTGAAAAGCACCACCTAATACCGGTATTCCTGCCTCCTATATTTCCCCACAACAGCCATCTTGTGAGGTAAGTTGGGCTGAGAGAAAGTGACTGGCTTGGAATTCAGTCTCCTGGTTTCTAAGCCAGCATCTTCACCACTATACCAAACTGACAAAATTGGAGTCCAAATGTAATGTTAAGGTGTTGCATGAGATTGGGGAAAACCAGATTCAGGTAATTTTTTTTAAGCATGGAAGCTTACTGGATGATGTTGGGCCACTCACTCTCTATCAATCCAGTTAATCTCTTAGGACTGTTGGGAAAAATTGGAGAAGGTAGTGCTAAATACTTGAACATTTGAAAAAAGGGTAGGATATTTATATTTTTGATATATATGTATGTCGTGTGTATGTGTATTCCCACATGCGTGCATGCCTATACATGTTTATACAGAATTTTAAAGGAAGCATATAATTAATTTTTTTTCTCTTAATTTTTCAAGTACACTGCTCTAACAATGAATATTAGCTTGTCTAGGCAGCAAACAATTGTTCCTGTATTTTTTTCTTTTATTGCTTGATCTGAAATCCCCAGACTATCTGTGACATTGTGAATATAGGGTGTGTTTGTGAGTGTGTGTATGCATGCACGCATGTGGGAGCACAGATGCACACACTGTAAATACTAGCATATAAATCCATCCCTGGATAAATCACTTTTTGAATTAACAAAAATGCACCATTTGCAGATAACTTGACCTTGGAAATTTTTGTGTTTTAATTTTTTACAGTTGTCTATCTGTGGGTAGTGCATGGATTATCCATTTTTCATGATATTTTGGTTAAAAAATTGAGGGTCACCTTGTCCATTCATGGGCTTATAAGCGAGTATATACAGGATATTGGGTACTTTAAAAAAGTATTATTATATATAGTTGTAGGTAAACCCATCCCCAGTTAAGTTGAAACATTTTTGGACACATTTTGACATCTAAACTCTCAGCTTATTCACCAGTATACTGTACATAGTATATTTAGGGAGAGTGTAGATGTCCAAATTTGGGATGGAGAAGTTGTGGCTTCGGGCCATAGAACATTTTCAGATTAATTTCAGGAGGGGTTTTTTTTTTTTGTTGCAAGGAATCAGTTCAGACTTCCTCACACATTCCTTTCTACTATGCATGTGTTTTGGTAATGAAAGAAATAGAGAGAAGAGTGCATGATATGAAGGAAATAGGTCTATGATGTTTTGTTTGGGTCTTCCCATCATTGTCATATAGCTTTCAATCAAATAAAGATGTTCCTGAATCAAGCTTGAATTCTGGTAATCATATGAATGCATCCCTGCAGTTTCCTTAATAGCAATAAGCAAGCTTTGTCATTGTCACCTTGGAGGTTATTTTAACTTCTGGTCTATAAGTCCTGATGTTCTATGGTATTCTCCCATCTTGTTAAGCTATGAAGCTCAGGCATGTCTACATCTGATTGTTCTTCAGGAAATGCAGTAATACAATAAAATAGATTGCTTATTCTCAGAAGTAACATAAGGGAGAGGAATTATCCTGTTCTATTGGACTACAGTTTTCCCTGCTAAATACAGGTAGTCCTTGTTTAGTGACTGCCTCATTTAGTAACTTTTCACTTACAATAGTGATGAAAAAGTAACTCTGCAACCAATTATTTCATTTATGACCTTCACAGGTTTGTAAAGCAAAGGAAAGCTGAATTAAGATCATAAGTGTAGTTGCAATTTTATTTATTGACCACTTTGCTTAATGACCGAGTTGCTGATTCCAGTTATGATCCTTAAACAAGGACTACCAGTATATTCATCTAGAGTTGCACATGCCATTTGCGGGCGGGGGACGGGTACAATATACATAAGCTGTATATATTTCTAAATCATTTTTTTGTTTTTTCCCCCTCAGGCCTACAAATTGAGTTTATTAATCCCATTTTTGGATTTTCAAAGAGAATGAATGAGCTGCATCTCAATGATGCTGAGTTTGCACTTTTAATAGCCATCAGCATTTTTTCTGCAGGTAACAAGCTGGGAGAAAGATGGATCAAAAATGTAAAAAGAATCTTTAATCAAGAAGAATTGCATATAATACTTAGAGTAGTGTCCTAATGTTGTTTGTAAGGAACGCATTTGTCATGGATAATAATTAAGGTTGTGCTCTAATGTCCTAGTCATGGAGTAATAAGGTTTGGGTTGATCATGGTTGACTCAAAACATACACATTCTGTCAAAACCCAGAATGTGTGTATTTAAACCAGATGCAGGCCCACAACATGTATATTTTGGGCATAGGTATTATAGGATGGGGAAACTTGGTAGTAGTGTACTGCAGCAGATGAAGGATGGTGCTGGGACCTTCAGAGAGGAGATGTATGGGTTAGTTGTGTCACGGTGTACTTATATTCAAGGCTGGTGATATCTGCAGGGAGGGATCAGAATAGACAAGATGATGGATCTGGTACATCTAAAAGTGCTTGGGCTGCAATCATTTTCTTCAAAGTCATCTGTCTTAGAGATGTCTTGTTCATAGCTTAATATTCAGCACATTATTGTTGTTTCTTTCTATTTCCTTATTTGCTGTTGAAGCAGATGCTTGGCTTTTGCTGAACTGTGAAAATTCTTTCTCAATGATGTTTTCTTAAAAAAAAAAAGATAAATCACAGATGGGGAAATTGAATCCTCAAGCACTTTTTCTCTATGCTGTTTCTAAGCTATAAGGTGCTTAGAGGGTTGTAGAGTGGACTGGGAAAACAGACACGGCACTAAGATTTTTGAGTTTAGCCAGAGAGCACTTTGGATTCAGTGACGTATATATTTATTTAAAAACAAACAAACAAACAAATAATTACAAGCTCCTTGGAGCCTTCCATAAGCATGGATTAAAGAAAATAATTAAAAAGATGTTTACATACAGTATAACCAGCATGGAGCCAGCATGTTGGTTATACTGTATGTAAACATCTTTCCTCTCATAGCTTTGTTTTATCCATGCTTATTGTTTTAATGGGTTTGAAAGATGTTTTAATTCTTGGTTTATTGTATGCCACCTAGAGTTATTTCAGGTTAGATGGGCAGCCATATGAATTTGACAAATAGATTTTTTTTTAAAAAATGATGCTTTGTTTCCTTAACAGACCGGCCAAATGTTCAAGATCAAACTCTGGTAGAAAAGTTGCAGCATACCTATGTAGAAGCCCTTCACTCATATATATGTATTCATAGGCCAAATGTAAGTGTCTTGGCTAGGCTGCGAAAGTGACTGCATTGCTAATGTATGAAAGAATCTGGTTAAAACAGAATCTCTTGTAAGTTAGCCATCATGGGCTGCATGGTATGGCTGAGTTTTTAACAAATATTTAGCCATATCCTGACAAACAGCTGTACTACAAATTTTTCTGAATCCGAAATTCTTTTAGACTATGTAAAGCATTAGATTTGAAAGCAAAAGTGGTGGGTGTATCTGTAATGCTTTAAACCAAATGCATATTTCCCCTGAAGTTGCTGCATTTGAGCCAGGCTGCTGCAGGACCTAAAAAACAAAAACAAATAAGCAGCTACTTTATGGGGTTGCAAACAGGTGCTATTCCAAATCAGCTTTTTGCTTTTAAATCCAAGCAATGTGTTACTCTTGAATATGAACTTTCTACGTGCAGTGCTACTGTTACTTTGTCATTTTACATTTATTCAGTTTTAGGAATAAAAAGAACAGAGAATGTATGTTTACTCAGAGAATAGACATATGTCTAGTGCTTTTGATCATTCTGATATCTTTTAGTCAGAGATGCTAAGGGGGATAGTCTTGTTCTATAGAAGCAAAGGGGAGGATTTTTTTTTTTTATATAAAAAATGATAGTTGAAGAATTGGAAGTTCATGGAATCTTTGGGGAGCAAATATTAAGATTCAAATACCTAGTACCATGCTTAGCATATGATTACATTTTCTATAATTTATTTAGCTATTCTGTAGTTGATAGCATAGAATTTGAGACTATTGGGCCAGTCCACAATGCTTTAAAATGTTATTACCCTTATAGTAGGCAAATGGTATTTAATCTTATTCTACGTATGAAAAGTAAAACAGAGGAACAGAATTTTGATCATTCTGATATCTTTGTCTATTTGTGTATGATCTTATAGGATCATCTAATGTTCCCACGGATGTTAATGAAACTGGTCAGCCTTCGGACTTTAAGTAGTGTTCATTCTGAACAAGTGTTTGCTCTTCGGCTACAGGACAAAAAGCTGCCACCACTTCTTTCAGAGATCTGGGATGTCAATGAATGAGTATACTATCTAAGGATAGTGAGCGATTACACTGATTATCTTTTGCCAATAAAAACTATTCTCCTTATCGAAAGCACTGAAGCAACCCAGAAGGCTGTGATTTCTTTGCTCTGATGAAATATATACAGTATATAGAAAACAAATGAGAAGGATCACATGACGCTTTAGTCACTATTTTCCAAAAATGGAACTGAAACACCTAACATGGAAGAGTAAAAGAATCCCCCCACTAATAATTTTCCAGGCAGTTTTTCTTTAACCATTTTTTCATATTTAATTTCAAGGCCACCATCCAGACCTATAGAATCTTCTTGGGAATTTTAGAGGCAAGCTTCCTTGTGTATCTTTTCCCCCCCCTCTTGGTTATATATGGTTAAAATATGTTGACATTAGAAACAATGGATAGAGAGCTGGATAGACTGTTGACATATGTGGCTTAGGTGCCTTTTTGTGGACTTTTGAGAAGCATCACTTTGGATTGAAAGGATAGCTGTACTATAGAAATCTCTTAGGACCTTTTGTAATATTTCTGTTCTCCATCCCCTCAACAGGAAATAAGCCATTACTGATATATACTGATACAATATGGAGGAAGACATGATTTTTATTATATGAAACTCATTTGAATATGGAGAGGTGCATCATATATACCCATAATCTAGATGATTGCTGCTCACTGTTTTCTACATAGTACAAAATATACTATATTGGATTATAACATAATTACATACAGTATAAGATTACCACTTTTCTCTTTTATTCATCTGTGCATTAACAGACAAATCTAAATAGTGGTCATTATGGCTAAACATTTTCTTATCTCCCCTCTACTAGTTCTTTACTTCAAATTTTCCCCTTCTCTGAAAAAACCATTTAGCTGGAAATACAGATTAGTATCTGCTGTAAATCACTTTGCCAAAAATGATGATGCATGCATTATGTTGCAGTCCTGGCCTTTCATAGTTGGACCCAATGTTGGATACTAGTACTTAAGTCATAAGTTTTGCATCATGTCATGATGCACATAAGGTCAATTGCCTCCCTGGATGGATACCTGTAGTGGGAAATTTCTTAAATGTTGCCTTTGGATAACCTCAAGAAGGAAAAGAACCTAATTTGTGTATATCATTAAAAATTATTGTGTAGTGAGGGTGTGAAGGCCAAGTTTATATCTTTCTATCCTTAACTTAAACTTGTTCAGTTATTTCAAGATGGCCCATATATTCACAAAGAGTTTAGTGTTTACAGCCTAAACCTCAGGAATGAGTGAAGTTTAACTTATTGATGCCAGTGGATTTAGGTATAAATATACTTTCCTAGGAATAGTTGCTAATGGAATAAATAATTTGAAAAGTATACACCAACATACTTGCAAGGATATCTGATAGCAGAAATTATATCAGACATTTCTTGGTACACTAATAGTGCTTGCTTCCTTCAGCATTTAAATTGGCTTTCTTTGCAGATGTGCTAGAACTTAGGCCCTTGAACCAGTATAATTACTATGTAGCAAGTGCCATATCTGTGGTGTCAGCTTTATGACTATTTTGCACATGAAATTAGTCTGCCAGTATTGGCCCTTTACCTGAGAAAGCTCATATATAACAATTTACCATGTTGTAATAACTCTTTGCAATTACAGAACTTCTTGGGTTTAATTCTACATTTTTAATTACTATTTCTCAAAAATGTAATTTTATGTAAAAGAATAAAATCTAATAAGAAAAATCTGTCTCATACTTAATGCATCAAAATGTATTCTTCTGCTGAAAATGCGCATGTAAACCTTATTGACTTCCTCAAGACTTATGAATGGACAGAAATTAATTTAAAAGTGAATGACCACTCGCAACTCCTCCCCCCTTTTTAAAATGTGTTGTAATTTAAGATCTTAGTTATATACTTCTGTTAAAGTGGCCTATTTTCAAATGAATGATACCTCGAAATGTGGCTGTGAGAAACAGCTTCATAACTGGAAGCTTTCAAGAAGAGACTGGACTGCCATCTGTCAGAAATGGTGTAGTCCAGGGTCTCCTGCTTGGGCAGGGTGGGGGCTTGGACTAGATCAGGGGTACGCAACCTTGGCTCTTTTATGACTCGTGGACTTCAACTCCCAGAATTCCTGAGCCAGCTGGCTCAGGAATTCTGGGAGTTGAAGTCCACGAGTCATAAAAGAGCCAAAGTTGCGTACCCCTGGACTAGATGACCTACAACAGTGGTGGCGAACCTATGGCACGGGTGCCAGAGGTGGCACTCAGAGCCCTCTCTGTGGGCACGCGCACCGTCGCCCCAGTCCTAGGCCTTCAGCTGGGATTTATAAAACCTTTTCGCTTTAGGCCTCCACCGCTGTGTGCAAAAAAAAAAAAAAGGTTCAATCAATCAGTCAATTTCAACTTCTTGCGGGGGAAAAAAAGATCTTGCAAAGTTGGAATTGATTGATTGAACTATTTAGTCCCACCCAGTCTGCCGTTATCACTGCAGCCATGCCCACCCAATGGGCCACACCCACCCAATTGGCCACACCCAGCCACACCCGGCACCCGATGATGCATAAGTGGGTTTTGGGTTGCAGTTTGGGCACTTGGTGTCTAAAAGGTTCGCCATCACTGACCTACAACAGTGTTTCTCAACCTTGACAATTTTAAGGCATGTGGACTTCAACTCCCAGAATTCCACAGCCAGCAATGCTGGCTGTGGAATTCTGGGAGTTGAAGTCCACAGGCCTTAAAATTGTCAAGGTTTATTTATTTATTTTATTTATTAATTGTATTTATATCCCGCCCTTCTCCTTTCGGACTCAGGGCGGCTGACAAATGATAAAAAGCTAACATATTACACCTAATTTAAAATTTGATTAAAATGAAATATTTAAGAATGTCAAATTTAAAAGTAATTAAAACCCCTATAAAATCCCCTAGGCCAGTCCCGCTTGCTGGAANTTTTCCGGCGTTTCATCTCTCTCAGCTCCTCAGTAAACCAAGGAGCTAATTGAGATCTACGCCGGGTCAGAGGCCGCAGCGGCACGACTCGGTCCAGTGCCGCGGCCACGGCCGCATCCCAGGCCGCGGCCTGATCTTCCGCCGAGTCGTGACCTAACGCCTCCGGATATGGCCCAAGCTCCGTCAGGAACCTCTCCGGTTGAGAAACACTGACCTACAAGGACCCTTCCAACTCTGTTATCCTGATTCTGATTCTCCTTTGGAACCTGGCGTCCTATTCTTTCGTCGCTTCTGAAAACGTAGGATCCGGCTTTCTCACTTTTATGCAGCAATTGGATTAATGTTGTAGGGAGGGGGGACACGGCTTATTATTAAGAACATACCTGTGACGGGGCTAGCGCTTCTGCTCGGCCCTGGGATGCGCTGGCCTTGGTACTCAAGCCCCTGACGGTGACGCCCCTCCCCGCCCCTTCGGGCTTCGCGCCTGCTTCCTGCTCGGCTCTGTCCCCTCGGAATGGCTTAATGGTCCGTTCCCAGCGTCCAACGCCCGCCCTCTTTCCGCCTCTTGGTTTGCTCCACCCCGTGCTGTTGATGCGGAACTGGCCGGCCGCCTGCCTGCCTGCCTGCCTGCTTGCGTGCGGGGCGGGGGGGGGACGGGTCTTCCGCTGACAGGTAAGACGAGCAGGCCGCGCTTAATGGCTGCAGGAAGCGTAGCGAGGCCGGCTGCCGTCGCCCTCTCTGTGACATATGCGGCGGAGGGCTGAGGGCGGCCAGGAAGGACGGCTATGGTTAGGGGGTACGAGGAGCCTGTGCGGGGCGGACGGGCTTGGGAATGGAGGGAGGGGAAGGCGAGCTTGAGGAGGGACCGCGGGAAGCCGGTCCGTGCGGGCAGGGCTCTGCGCGGCTGGGAAGGCGGCGGGGGACTCGGGCAGCGAAGGGTTGGTTGGCGTGGTGGTTGGGGTGACGAAGCACGGATGTCGCAGCAGGGAGGCAGGAGAATGGGAATGCAAGTTCAAAGATGGAAGGGGGCGGCTGCAGCGGTTGACGCAGGGAAGGGTTGCCGCGTGGGGTTGGGAGGTGTGGATGAACGTTGCGGGAGAGCTTGGGGGAGCAGGGAGCGAGAGCGCCTGAGCCGTGGAAAACTGCAACAGTAGGTTGCGAGGAGCATGTGCTGTGGAAGGACTGTGTGTGTGTGAGAGAGAGAGAAAGGGGGGGAGAGAGACTCTTCTTCTTCTTCTTCTTCTTCTTCTTCTTCTTCTTCTTCTTCTTCTTCTTCTTCTTCTTATTCTTATTATTATTATTATTATTATTATTATTATTATTATTATTATTATTATTATTATTATTATTATTAGAATTCCCCGCGTGCAAGGTTTATCTGGATTTTGTGCCGTCACACCATACAAACCTTCATGCCGAAATATGCGCAGGACAAACTCCTTCCTTGATCCTGTACCCTTCAAGCTGCGCATCACCGTGGCGATTGTTTTCCTAAATTCTCTCCGTGGTCTTGCGGGGAGGCTAAGGTTAAGCCAGGATGAAATTTAGTTTGGATAGGCTGTTATATAAATGGTTGGTTTTGTTCTGCAAATTGAAGCCATTGGTTTAATTAAATAAACCATGGCTTGAGTGTTAGGGGTGTAAAACTACCTTAATCAGGATTATGGATAAGAGAATTTTACCCAAAATTGCACCTTGAAAATACCATGACTTTTTCAGGAGTTGCAGTCTTTGGTCCCACAGCCCCAGCGTATTCTTTTGGAAGGTTTTATGTTATTCTAGAGGTCTCTAGATCTTCTCAAGTTTCATACTCAGGAACTTGAAAAATGTGCTATATATGCAGAAAATGTAGGTGAGTGATCTCACTTGCATTTGGAGGCTGCAGTTGTATAGCTGGAAAATTACAGATTGTTTACTATGGAAAAATAGATGTTGTTTCCTCAGGGTTAAAGCAATCTGGAAAAGGAAAAAAACATATTTGAAAGTAAATGCTATTGACAAGTTAGCCCTGAACTGATGCACAGAGAACTAGGTCTCTAACATGCACAGTTGCATCAGTATATTTTACTTCTCTTGAATGTATCATATAAAGTTATCTGACAAATTGTTATTGAATCTCAAACAATGGTAGGATTTTTTAAAGCTATTTTTCAAAATGTTTCATGTTTTCAAAAATGTTTTCAATTTTTCTTTCAAAATTTCATTTGAAAACATTTCTACTATATTATTAACTGATTTTTTTAGAATAAAATATTTGAGCATTTAAAAAATATTTAGATTGTAATGTTTTTAATCAACTTCTGAGTAGACTCTTGGGAGGATTTAGTTATTTAGTTCTTAATCTTGTATCTATGAAGTCTGGAAAATTTAGTATGATAAATATTTATCAAAGTTTATTTTAACTGCATAAAAGGATACTATCTTGTTAAAACATTCATAGTTGCTTTTTGATCTGCATCTGTAAAACTTATATTGGTAATTTTCTCTTCCATTTTATTTTCAGTAACAATATTCAGTTATATAATAAATGATGAAACCCTCAAATGTGTATAATATCCATTGTGGAAATTTTTAGATCCTGGAACATTTGTGAATCTTTCATAGATTTTCCACAATTGTGAGGCAGTCATTTTAAATAGCTTTGAAAATAGCCTTTCTGGAGTATCAATACTTTTAATTTTTACAGGTTCAAATTAAAGCCTTTCATTATTGCATTAAAATAATAAATGATAGCACATAGAAGTTCACTGTTTGCATTCTTAATATTTAGTGTATGATCTGAATAATTTCCACTGCTATCTTTATAAGTAGACAGGCTATATATCCTGGAAAGAATAATTTTATTTATTACTTACTCACTTGCTTCAACCAAAAGATATACATAGTAGTTTCTGTATAGTTTGAAAATGCTAATTAATAACACATTAGCTTTTCTTAAAAAAAACCCAATGACATTACTGTATAGAGGATTGTGAAAAGAAGTTATATATATTTTAGAAATGGATTTTCATGTCTTATTTACACTAACTGTGATAATACAAATGTACACTGGTGCTGCTTTGCAACATTTGATTTATTTTACTATCCAGGAATAGGTATGTTTTATCTGCAGTTAAATAGAAGTTGAGATCTGCATTTACATAGTAGGAGAACATTTTGTATCAGGAAACCCATCTTTGTGAATATCATTATATGAACATTTTAGATGTTTAATGTTATGCAGAATTACATAAATATGGAAAATCATACATAGAAATATACAAATCTACTGTATAATTCTGATACAAATAGGTCCTTGCAATTCCTTTCTCATCAAGAGAGACAGGCAACGGAAAGCATTTTGGCCTACATACTATATAGTTTTTATAATCCTATTTCCAATTATGGGATTAGCTACTCTGGATATTTCCAAACTGCTCTGGATTTATTTAATTTGCTTTGGTTAGTCTTATATAGGCTGCTTTTAGCTAGTTTTATATGGTTTTAGTCAGTTGAAGTAGATCATTTGGTTGAAAGAGCTGAGTCAGCTGTTTTAGCTTGTATGCATTCCTTTAATTGAGATAAATGTGTTCAAATGAGACAAAACCTTTTATATCATCACACACACACATATATGATTTTCATCATAAATGTCATGAGAATGTATTTTCTTTGTAGTATATAATACAAAGAAGTTACAGAGCTTTAAAGTCTTCTGAATAGATCAAAGAATTGTTCCATAAAATCCATGTAAATTAAATGATTGTTCAAAAGACAGTGGTCTGCTGACAAGTCATCACTTCTTAACTCTGATCTGGTTGTATTAAATAACTGTTTTTATCAGTTACCACTTATATGTCAGCTGATATGCCTTTTCCTAGAGACTAATGGATGAATGTATCAGGCTATTATATCCCAACAATGGGATATAATACTTCTGGAACACAATATATCCTTCAGCCTAGCCTTATGTTTTGCCTCACAATTTTTTTTCTACTGCTTTATAATTATTTGGGGAGAGGCAGTTATAACTTTTGTATAGCACCAACAAAGTGTGTTTCAAAGTTACAGTATTATTTCATTTCTGAGCTGCAACTTATAGAATATAAGCAAGGAAAATCAAGTGGGAGCGTTATGCAGGTGTTAAAAAGGGAATGGAACTGACCTTAGTAGGTTAAAATAAGGTTAATGGATGAAAATGGCTTCTGCTTCACATCTGGAAGAGCTCCAGTGGGGATCATGCTTAGGGTTATTTCTACTGTAGATGTCTTTGTAGTTTCCACAATAGTGGGAACTGCTCTTGAAAGATCTGAATTTCATTGTGGGTAAAATGTGGCACTGTTGCACCATAGATAAAGAATAACAAGGGAGGATATAAGCCACCCAGAATCTCTGGACAGTGAGATGAGTGGCATATAAATTTAATAATTAAATATAAACATAAGGCTAATATTAATTAGCTATATTGGTTACTATTGTGCTTCAAATCTAAATTTAGGATCCTGGTCATTGCTTTCAAAGTCATCTACAACCTATGGACTAATCTCTCCAAGTATTAGGAAGAATAAGATTTTAACAAGTCTTCCACAAGCCTTTGTTATTGATTGTGCTGTCTGAAGCCATCCAGAGAGAACAGATAGCTTACCTTGGTGATAGAGGCAAGGCAAGATAAGAATAATTTGAAGCAGAGTAAGGTATCTATGTATATGCAATTCTTATCAAAATGGAAGATTGCTCAAAATTTAAGCCATTCTCCAAAAGAAGAATAGAGAGATATTATAAATGCACAACTATTTCCCTTCTTACCCAATCTTATGAAGCAAATTTTGTTTGTTTGATTTTCCCCCTCAACAAACATGAGCATTTGGCACACTTGCATATATATCGGCATGTAAGTTTGCATTTAATACACAGAGGAAAAGATTACATTCCAAAAAAGAGATCCAGAATGAAAACAGCATTGAATTGAAAGTAATTAAAATGAATGAATATTGATTAAAATTAATTGCTTGTGATGTTTAAAAATTAATCAAATTGGTTTCTTATATAAAACTATCTTAACAAATTCACTGAACAAGAGTGCAGAGAAAGAGTGGACTGGACTCCGTAAAAATAAACCTTATTTTGAATTATTGTATATCCTATTGAATTCAGTGGCTTTTACTTCTACTGTAGTATGCATAAACTGGTACCTTTCTGGGAATGGGTCTATATAGCTCAGGGGTGTCAAACTGCCAGCCTGCAGGCCAGATGCATCATAGCGAAACCGCGCCCACCCCATTGCTGACAATGGAAAAAAGTCACGATATATCACGACACATCAGATGACGTCGCGAGTTTGACCCCCCTGATATAGCTTGATTACCCATGTAAATCGGGGTGAAAATTGGGGAAAAGATTCTTGAGTTATTGAATTTTTTTTTGTTTGCAAAAAGAAATGAACCAGAAGATGTGTTTGTGCTGCGATAAAGTATTTGGAAACATTTTCATATTTATTGTATAATAAATCCAACTATATTCAATAATTTTTATTTCTAGGTTAGTATATTTATAAGTTCTATTTAATGAACTTGATAAACCCACCTCCTCTTTGGGAGCATGCTATCCCCACTTTCTTTTCATTTCCTTCCATGTACAAGTTCAAGTCCCGCCTTAGCCATGAAAGCCAACTGAGTGACTTTGAGCCAGTCACTCTCTCTCTCTCAGCTCAACCCACCTCACAAGGTTGTTGTTTTGGTGAAAATAGGAGGAGGACGGATGTGAAGGATATATTTGCCGCCTTGGGTTGTTTGTAAAAATAATAAAAGCAGGGTACAAAATAAATACTAAAATATAGGGCAAGTATCTGAAATGAAGACTCATTTCTCTATCGAGATATCCCGCTAGTTGGTGATCCTGGTTTTCCGGAGTTCTTTTTTTTCTTATGGAGAGCTTTTGTAGACAGAATAAACTTTCCACTGGGACCATACAAAACCTGACATAATATAGAGCAGTGATGGCGAACCTATGGCACGGGTGCCAAAGGCGGCACTCGGAGCCCTCTCTGTGGGCACATGTGCCATTGCCCCAGCCTTGCCTCCCCTGTGACACCCTCCTTACCAGCAGCCCTCCTGGAGAAGGGTCACCTCCCTGAGCGTGGCCCACGCGGAGCAGTGCAGTAAAGGACATGGCAGCCAGGCAGCGTAGACAAGACTCTGCCCTCACACCCCATCGCACACAGTTGATGTGGGGAGGTGGGCAGAGGGTGTGGCTGCCATGGTGCTGCTGGGCGATCTGCGGTGGGCCCTGGAGGCGGTGAGTGGCCCTGCAGGCAGGCAGGGTAGGGGCGGAGTGAGGGCGGGGCAGGGCCAGTTTTTGGGCACTCGGTCTCTAAAAGGTTCGCCATCACTGATATAGAGTGATAAGAGCTGATAAGGGGTGGTGTGCTTTGTCATTCATTTTGGTTCTCCCTTTTCTCCCTTGCAGCCAGTGTGAACATTTTGGCTAATCAATCACTTTCAACATCTTCATCTTTTGCATATTCTCAGTGAATGTAAGTAAACTGCCTAATTATCACAGATAATTATTTGGGGAGGGCGGAACCTCATGCTTTCTTCAAGTAAATATGGTATGTAGTTTCAAAGGCATGAATCTTAGGAACACAAATGGATATTTCCAAAATATTGCAGAACAAGGACAAATAGGCATTTGGATACAATTGTAAAAACTATGATAGTTTCCACAAAATTATTTAATTTTCCTGAATATATTTTAATATGCCCTTTAAAATCTTGATTATCCACCATAAAATTATGTTTCCTTTTTTTCTGCATGCATCTCCTAGTTAGTAGCTACAGGCAAAAAAATACTGGCTCAAAGCATAGGCTTACATAAAATAGCATGAGCACTGGGACGAAACCAGGCAATGGTAATATATCAAATAAAAAATGAATGTTTTGAATATTAGCCTCTGAGAAGGCACAGTAATAAATACTGGAAGAATGTTGAAAAATATAATGAGACTACATATATAGCTAATGCAGTTGAAAAAATGTTGACATAACATGTTATATTTTATCAATAAAAGCAGTATATGATGGAAATAAAATGTGCATAAAAATAAATAGAATACTAAATGATTCAGCATTTAGTTAAACAAAAATTATCTTGGTTGTTTAATATATATATGGATAAATTGTTTATGGTAATATTAAAGGTATATTGATCTAGTTGATTAATTTATATATCTTGGTAGACTCTTTGCAAAGAGTAAATGGAGAAGTTTTAAGATGTAAAAATGCTGGTACATCAAGAGTGAGTTGTCTGGCGATAAATGAATAGTTGTCAAATAAAACAAAAATAGTTATGTATAAAGGCATGCTTCTGTCACCTTCATTGTATATTAATAAAAGTTTGGCATATAAGTTATTCAAGGTACGTGTGGCGAAGCAAAAAGATACAGAGTTAAGAATGAATAGGTGCTGAATGAATATGGATTGAAAATAAAAGTGAATTACTGGTATGAAAAAAGTATGGTGATGCATTGTGGTCATATAGACAGAATGAATGATTAAATTGCAAAACATATATGAAGGGACATTCTCAGTGAAAGAAGAAGACCAAGAAAACCATAATTAGGTAGAGTTGCTGTGACCCTCTAAAAGATAAAGATGAGAAATTTAAAGAAGGTGTGATGGCTCAGTGGTTAAAAACATTGAGCTTGTCAGCTGGAAAGCTGGAAAGGTGGGTGTCAATGCTGCTAACATCGGATGTTCTTGCTTTGACAACAGATGGAAATGTAGCCATCTTTTCTCTATTGCTTTTAGAGTTCATTGATGCTGGGAGGGGAAATGTGGATGAGAGTCTAGCTAGTCATAAGAATAATAACTCAGCCAGTGGGAACCCAAGGTTAACAAGTCCAGGGTTGATAGAAATTTGGCAGGCAGGAGAGATGTGAGAAAGCCCGCATTTCAAGTTAATTGGGGAATGTGATTTATGACTGTTAATTGGAGGAGGGAATTGTGCATTGCTACTTTGTGCCAGGGGAGGGGAATTCAGTTTTTGACTTCAACTATGTAGTGCCGATACTTTGTTTCTCGAATAAAAGATTCTTTAAGGAAAACAATGCCTCGAAGTTCTTTTGAAGAGATTCATCTGTCGGAACCATGACATTAAGCCCAAAACTCCAATTTTTACCTAACTATCTTGGGGTCCCGAGCCCCAGTCGCTGTCCCTAGAATTGAGGGATAGACCGACAAAGATTTGGGGAAGATCTCAGCATGGAGAAGGAAGGAGTGCCTGAAACCAGCACCCTGGCAGTGGCTTCTACCTCAGAAGGCGGAGCGCAAGCCAGCGTGCCGGTGGAGAAGGAACTTTTTCAGGCCTCTCAGTTGGGAGCAAGACCCAAGCCGCGAGGACAGTTGATCTGGTCGTCGGAATGGATCTTACCCAGTGGAGACTCCAGACACCTCGAGATGGCCTTGCCATGATCAAGTGCTTCGAAAGCGGACAAAGTCAAGTTTCAAAGAGGACCTTCCCACACATCGCGTTCCCTGAACCGGTGGAGAACCACAAAATCGATTACTGCTTAGGACTTGGATGAGTGGAAGTACCTGTCTGCAGCCCATAGTCATTCAGTGGAGAAATTGGTGGAGAGATTTGAAGAACTAGAAATGAGAAGTGGAGAACAACCTTCCCATTCCCCATATGCAAGCGATCATGATGATCGGCGAGGCAGCCACCAACTCATGCCAAGGGGAAGCCCCAGTCCCACCTGTGCTGGTCAGGCAGCTTCCCGGTTGTCGAAGCCCCCAACCATGGCCTCCAGCCCTGCGGGGAGAGATAGCTTCAGTTGTCGCCCCTCCAGAAGCCCTAATCGCCGCCGACGAGATAAGAGCCTGAGCCATCACCAAGATAGCCAAACCCTGGATCAACACGCTTATCGGCCACCTAGCCCGGGACCCATACAGCAATGGGGGATGTCGCAGCCTCCCCAGATGGGAAGCCAGCAGTTGCTGGCTGTGCAGCAACCGAACTGGGGGTGACCACCGCCCCTGAATGTGCAGCAGGAGATGGGGGCCTTGCAACAACCGGGGGTGATGCAGCCACCAGGAAGTCTGCAACAGCTGGAAGTACAGCAGCAGCAGTGGGGCTGGCTGCCACCTTCGATTGTACAGCAATCGCTGAGTGCCCCGCAACCGATGGGGATCCAGCAACAACCACCACCGAGGCCACAGGGGGGCCTACAACAACTGCGCATACCACAACTGCCCGCAGGTCAGCAACAGTGGGGATGGCAGCAGCCCCAAATATGCAACAACCGCTGGGAGGCTTGCAGCAACTGGGGATACAGCATCCGCCATGGGGGGCCAGCAACCAGTGGGGGTGCAACATCCACAGTGGGGAGGCCAGCAACCACTGATGGTGCCACCTCTTAGAGCAACCTTCGATGGGGACCCGGAGAAGCTGATCTTTTTCCTTAACCAGGTGTGCTCTCACTTGAACCGCTGTGCCTATTTCTACCCAAACCCAGCCGCTATGGTCAATGTGGTTGCTTCCAGCTTGGAAGGGGAAGCATCCAAGTGGCTGAACAATCTATATAACGAGCAAGCACCCGAGCTGGAGGACCCCCATCTCTTCCTCCTAGGACTGAGAGCAAGGTTCGAGGACCCATCCATTGCCCTCAAAGCGGAGGAGCAAGTCTACAAAATAAAGCAAGCCAGCAGGCCTGCACTGGAATACATACAAGAGTTTCACAAGATAACCGGCCGAATAGAGAGGTGGCCCGAGCAATCCCTAGTCCATCACTTCAAGGAGGGACTGGACGATCACCTTTCCTAGACTTGTATCTATCGAGCAGTTTCTAATCAGCTGCAAGAATGGTACCAGGCAGCAGTAAGACTGGATGTTCAGCTTGCCCGCTATAGAAGCCACTCCCACAAGAAGCCGAGCCGAAGCCAGATCAACCTAAATGACAGCCACCCCCCCCGAAAGCCTCCAACCACTGTGGCTATTGACAATCCCAGGCTACCTGCAGGCCCACCAATCAAGTGCTTCAGATGTGGACAACAGGGACATCGAGCAGCAAGTTGCCCAGTCCCTTACTCTCAGCAACAGAATAGACCAGGACCACCAGCGAGAAAGAAACCAGCCCAGCAGCCGGTGAAAGAGAAATCCAACTGGATCACACCCAAGTCACGTCCCCCACGCAGGAGAGTGCTGAAACCCAAGCTGGACCTGCCGCCGCTCTACCCTCCTACGACAGTGACGACGAAGGAGAGAATGAACCGATGGTGAGTCGACACATCCCACCTTTTTCGCTACCTGCCAAACTCATAATCTCTAAGACGGGGGCACAGGTAGATTTGAAAGTACTAGTGGACTCCGGATGCTCCCGGTGCATTATTAGCTTATCACTTGCCCTGAAAATGGGCACAAGCAAGGCTTCTCTCCAAACCTGAGAGGTTTGAGCAAGCCGATGGCTCCTTAATGGGAGAAACTTCAGAGATGCAATTGACCAAACCCTTACGCTTAGAAATAGGTGAACGCTGGGAGTTCATTTGTTTCATGGTGGCTCTGAAAATGACTTGAGGCTGTGATCCTAGGATTAGCCTGGTTAGACAAATGGAAACCGTTTATCTGGTGGGAGAAGGGAAGGTTACCTATAGGACCCAAGCCCCCCTTTAACTCGATGGACATTACAGGAGAACCTAGCTCACCCAATGGGCTAGCACACATGGCTGCCTTGACTCAACCAGGTGAGCCACTCATCCCCAGTGAATACTGGGACCTAGCGGAGGTATTGAGAAAGAATGTGACACTCTGCCTCCCCACTGGCCCAATGATTGCTATATCGAACTGTTACCAGGAGCCAAACTCCCACGGCCGAGAATGTTCGCTATGTCCCCCCTTGAGATGGAGGAGATGCAGCGGTATGTGGACAAAAACTTAGCGAAGGAATTTATTGAACGGGCCAAGTCTGCTGTGGGAGCCCCGGTGTTATTTAAAGAAAAAAAAGATGGGTCGCTTCGTCTCTGCGTAGATTATAAAGGTCTGAACACGGTGAGCGTGGAAAACAAATACCCCTCCCCCCTCCTGAAGGACTTACTGACCCACCTTGCAAAGGGGAAGGTCTTCACTAAGTTGGACTTGAGAGAGGCTTATTACCGGATGAGGATAAAGGAGGGAGATGAGTGGAAGACTGCTTTTAACTGTCCCATGGGGAGCTACCAATTTAAAGTCATGCCTTTTGGACTGTAAGAGGCTCCAGCTGTCTTCATGCAGCTGATTAATCAGGTACTACATGACCATTTATACAAAGGGGTTTTGGTGTATCTTGATGACATCCTGATATACAGCACGAATATGGCTGACCACGTAAAACTAGTGAGAGAAGTGCTAAAGAAACTGTTGAATGCCAAACTTTATGTTAAACTATCAAAGTGTGAGTTTCACCAGACTCAACTAGATTATCTTGGCTACAGAATTTCCAGTGAGGGCATTGAAATGGACCTGACCAAAGTGAAAGCTGTAATTGAATGGCAGCCCCCAAAGATTCGCAAACAGCTCCAGAGCTTTCTGGGATTCGCCAACCTCTACCGCCAATTCATCCCCTCTTTTGCTGAAATTGCCCTGCCCCTTACAGAATTACTAAAAACCGGCAAAGAAGGAGAAAAGCCGCATCCGAGCCAACCATTAGCATGGACTATGAACTATCAAACCACTTTTGAAAATTTAAAAAGACTATTTATTTGCTATCGGACCGGTCTTAAAGCATCCTTGCCCAGGGAAGCCCTTTTTGATTCAAGCCGATGCCAGCGACGTGGCTGTCGGAGCTGTACTACTGCAAAAGAACCAGAGTGGGACCCTACAACCCTGTTCCTACACTTCGAAAAAATTCACTGACTGCGAGAGGAGGTGGGCTGTGTGGGAAAAGGATGCTTTTGCAATCCATTGGGCTCTATTAAACTGGCAACACTATCTAGAAGGGAGTAAGGTGCCTTTCAAGGTATGGACTGATCACAAAAACCTAGAAGCACTAAAGACTCCCCGCAAATTGTCCCCAAAACAAGTATGATGGGTGCAGTACTTTAATCATTTTAACTTCACTCTAAAGGTATATACCGGGAGGAAAAACCTTTTTAGCTGATGTTCTATCCAGACTGCCCCAGTACAAAAGCTAGCGTGAAGAGTTTAATGAGGCAATTAACTCCAATCCGCAAACTGCTTCTCAACTTACGCTGTGCAGAGTCCCACATTCAAGAGTCCCTAATCCCAATGATCCTGGGGCAAAGAAAATAAAACAAGAGCTCCTCACTGACCAATGGTTCAAGGACAATCAAACCTTCCTAACATGCAGGGTTGGTTTGGCTTACAAAGGGAGAAAACTATATTTGCCAGAAACCCTCTGCCTTAACGCGCTTGCACACGGCCATGATGTAAAACAGGCTGGGCACTTTGGATATTTAAAAACACTACACCTCATCCACCATCAATTCTGGTGGCCGGGATTGAAACGGAATGTGGAAAACTATGTCCGGAGTTGTGCTGTATGTGCCACCATGAAAAAAATTCCGGGAAAACCCCCTGGGTTATTGCAATCGGTGGCAGACCCTTCCCAACCATGGGAAGAAATTGCTATGGATTTTATGGTAGATCTACCTGAAAGTAGGGGAAATATGGTCATCTGGATTGTGATAGATCTGTTTTCAAAGCAAGCTCACTTCATTGCCTTCAAAAGGCTTCCGTCCGCCCAACAATTAACCAAAATGTTCCTGAAACACATCTACAGACTGCATGGCGCACCTAAACGAATAATCTCTGATGGGGGTGTAGTTCACAGCTAAGTTTTGGAGGAGTTTTCTTAAACTAATTGGCTCATCTCAAGGACTATCATCGGCTTTTCACTTGTCTACCAATGGGACGGCTGAATCTGCGAACTCAATGGTGGAGCAGTATCTCCGATGCTATGTGGATTATCAACAAATGAACTGAACTGACCTCCTCTCTTTCGCAGAGGTGGCTTACAATAGCTCTGTTCACAGCAGCACTGGCTTCACGCCTTTTAAAGTGGCCACAGGAAAAGAGTTCAGCCCAATACCCGAATACCCCAAGCGCCCTCCACTTCCCAGACTCTTGATCAATGGGTGAGGGGGTGGGAGGAAGTTTGGAAAACTATGAAAAGTGCTTTGAAAAAGGCTTCCGAGACATACAAAAAACAGGCAGATAAAAAAGGGCTCCTCAAAGAACATTCCAAGTTGGGAAAAAGGTTTATCTGTCAACTAAATATTTATGGCTTAAGCTACCTAGTAAGAAGTTAGGACTGAAGTACTTAGGATCCTTCCCCATTGTAAAGATCATTAACCCGGTCACGGTGGAATTAAAACTTTCTAGGCTCTTAGGAAAAGTTCACCCTGTTTTCCATTGTAGCCTGTTGAAACCTTTTCGGGGTTCCACCTTAAGACTTCCTCCTAAGAAGGCACCTGGACCCCTTGTGGTGGTAGGACAGATTCACTATGAAGTAAAGCGTATTCTTGATTCTCGAATTTTTAAGGGGAAATTGCAGCACTTAGTGCAATGGAAGGGATATCCGTTGTCTGAGGCCACCTGGGTGAAATCTAGTGATGTAAAAGCTGACAAACTCATTAATAGTTTCTATAAGAAACACCCTAATAAACCGAGAGGCAACCCCTAACTTGTACTTTTGTACACATTACAGGATTTGTCCTTTTTGTAAAGGGGGCGGGGTGGATGTCAACGCTGCTAACATCAGATGTTCTTGCTTTGACAACAGATGGAAATGTAGCCATCTTTTCTCTATTGCTTTTAGAGTTCGTTGATGCTGGGAGGGGGAATATGGATGAGAGTCTAGTTAGTCATAACAATAATAACTCAGCCGTGGGAACCCAAGGTTATTAGGTCCAGAGTTGATAGAAATTTGGCGGGCAGGAGAGATGGGGAGAAAGCCGGTTTTTCAAGTTAATTGGGGAATGTGATTTATGACTGTTAATTGGAGGAGGGAATTGTGCTTTGCTACTTTATGCCAGAGGAGGAGAATTCAGTTTTTGGCTTCAACTATGTAGTGCCGATACTTTGTTTCTCGAATAAAAGATTATTTAAGGAAAAGAATGCCTCAAAGTTCTTTTGAAGAGATTCATCTGTTGGAACCATGACAGTGGGAAGGTAACATTGTTGGCGTATAGTCATGCTGGCTATATGACCATGGAAATGTTTTGAGACAACAGCGGCTCCCTTGGCCAAGAAACGGAGATGAACACCACCCCCTACAGTCAGACATGACTGGACTATTTCAAGTCCATGACCCTGTGACAACATTAAGAGTTCCTGCCATCAGTCCCTTGTTGAATAAATGATTTTCTCATACTCCCACCTCATCAGCTTCAATTCTTACAATAAGGATTTTCACTTCCTGTTAATTGACAATTAACTATTTAAAATGGCCTCATCCACTTTTTATCAATAACAATTCTTACTTTTCATCAATAAAAATTCTTATGTGATTGTGTTATGCTTAATAGCTTTTCACCCTAGGGAGCCTAACTTTTGCATCTGATTCATTGTTAAAATTTATCTTATTCATTGACTTCAAAAAACTGAAGGTTTCCCTTTACTAAAGCACCAGAGGTTGAGTGTAGGACCAACAGAGCTATGGGGAAATGGATGGAGAAAATTGAAGCAGAGGCAAGCACAGCCGGCAGGAGAAGCATGAGGTCCTCACCTAATGACCACGTGGCCCTCCCTTAATGACCATTGTAAATGGTGCAGTCATGTGGTACTTCACCTGCTTTGCTTAGTGATAGAAATTCTGGTCCCAATTAGGATTGTTAAGCCAAGACTACCTGTAACTTAATTATATCCCTGTTTCTCAGGATAGCGCAATAACTTATATATTCTATCTACACTATTTAAATAGCAGTAGGCAACCCATGACCCAATGAGTCATTGTTTCAGGGGTATTTTCTTAACTCAGTTGAGAAACAGTATGATCATGGGCAGGAAAAAAGCAGTGGGAACAGGAGCAACTTCCAAATTTCTGCCAGTTTCCCCATTGAGTTTCCTTGTAGGAAGCTGGAAGGAAGTGCTGGAAATGATTATATGACTGTAGCTTGTCATAGTAGTGCAGCAGCACAACAGCATGGAAGCAGCCATAAGTTTGCCAGATTTAAATGCCATATTGCCCTACAATGAATTGTTTTACCCAATTGAAGAGAAACTGGCATGAAAGTGTTAGTATTATACAGATAAACTAATCCTTGTTTTGTTTTTTTGGAAACATCACCTCAGATGTTTAAATGAAGTTCCCAGAAATTATTAAGGTACCAGATTTGGCCCTCAGTCTTTTTTGCACATATAGATACAATTAAATTAAGAAGATTCACAATCTGCTTTATGTATCGTGGCCTGTGCATATGGAGTGCTTTGAAGGAAAATTTCTAACTTATATTTAGTAGGCAATTTTAAGAAAATTGTATAGAAGTATTGAGAGATCAGATTGTATATAGTTGTAGATTGTGGATTAATACAAATTTGATCAAATGTAAAGAAAAGCTGGTAGTGTTTGTCATATATGGGAAAAGCCCTAATGATTAGGAAGTTACAACATCATAGAGGAGCCCCCAAAACCATAGTAAATGACTGGATCAAGGAAGATATTTTATCTCCTAGGGCAGGGGTAGGCAACCTTGGCTCTTTTATGATTCGTTGCTGGCTCAGGAATTCTGGGAGTTGAAATCCACGAGTCATAAAAGAGCCAAGGTTGCCTACCCCTGTCCTAGGGGAATGTTGTTTGTAGTGCAGGTGAAGTTGATATATTTATGCATGCAAGTGGAGGGGGGAGCTGATGTTCTTCTATAAATAGTCCTAATGTGGTATGATCTAGGGACTAGAAGATGAGTTGCTATGGAGACTGATCTGAATCAGATTACCCAAGGTTCCTGTTACCCAGCTTTATATGTATGACATACAATTGTAATTGAACGACTAGTAGGCTATTTCTTGACTGATATATTTAATCATATATTTTTCTCTAGAAAACTGTGCTATGTATGGAAATATTAGTCAAATTCATCTGTAAGCATGGCTGTTGAGGAATGCAGGAGTGCACAGTGGGGTCATTATACTGTGGAGTCATTTTAAAATGTATTAAAAATTGGGGCTGATACTCTCAGAAACGTGCATGTATAGATAACATGCTATAAAGGCAGGGCAAGATATTTTAGAAGACATTGATGATGATGAGACATCTATACTTTTTTTTTTAATCTCCAAAACTTGGTATTTTGTACAGTGAGTCCTCAATTTACAACCACAATTGAGCTCAAAGTTTCTGTTGCTAAGTGAAACAATTGTTAAGTACGTTTTGCCCCATTTTACGACCTTTCTTGCCAGAACTGTTAAGTGAATCGCTGTAGTTGTTAAGTTAGTCACATGGTTGTTAAGTGAATCTGGCTTCTCCATTGACTTTGCTTGTCAAAAGGTTGCAAAAGGGGATCACGTGACTTCGGGACACTGCAAGCGTCATAAATATGAATCAGTTGGGAAGCATCTGAATTTTAATCACGTGATCATAGGGATGCTGCAATGGTTGTAAGTGTGAAAAATGGTCCTAAGTCATTTTTTTTCAGTGCTGTTGTAACTTCGAATGGTCACTAAACAACCTGTTGTAAGTCGAGGACTACCTGTAGTTCATTTACATAGCTTCAACTTGTTTTAGATGTAATAGAGAGTGGCAATATTCAGTATCAAAAGCAGCATTCACAATTATATAAAAAGCTAAGGGCCTAACATTAACATAGAATTTTTAAGATACACAAGGAGAATTTTTCACAATGTTTGTAGTTTGAATCTGGAGCTACAAGTTATATGACAAATAATAAATGTTTTTATTAATTTGTTTCTGTATAATGAAGGACAGTTTTCATGTGGAATAGTTGTAAAATAGAATGAATCAGGTAATAAACTTTAATGCAAAATAATATCTTCCTAGTGAAAGATGTATTGTTTGTCTCTGGTTTAGAAGGAGAACTTTTGTTACTGAAGTATTTAACAACAAATGGACATATAGTTATCCCAAAGGTGCTTTTTCACGAGGCAACTGGACTTTCTTGGGTTTTTTTGAAGACATTTCGCTTCTCATCTAAGAAGCTTCTTCAGCTCTGACTGGATGGTGGGGAATAGAAGGATTTATACTCCTTGCATTTTTTAGAGCAGAGGCCCCCAACCTTTTTGGCACCAGGGACCGGTTTCATGGAAGACAATTTTTCCATGGACTGGGGATGGGATGGCATGGAGGGGGTAGAGGGGGCATTCAGGATGATTCAAATGCATTACATTTATTGAAAATTTTCTAAATAAACGAACAAATAAATAATGCACTTATTTCTATTATTATTATATTGTATTAGATTAGATCAGTGACTTTCTGCTTCTAAGAAAATGGGAAGGAAGAGATAATTCTAAACTCAGCCTTCCAGTAAAACCCAGCATGTTGAAATGTTGAGGAAGTGCTGAGAACACACACACACACACACACACCCCAAAATAAACCACAAAAAATAGGCTGGATGTTGCCAAAACACAAGGCACGTGGAACATCAAAACAAAAGCAAAAAACTCCGGTTGAAGTGCAACGGAGCCCAGCGGTCTTAGAAAAGGTGCAGACGAGAGAGAAGATCCCTTGGAGACGCAGGGCTTAAGGTGAAAGGTAGCTTCTCCCTGCCCCTATTTGCACCCTGACTAAAAGACACCTTCACACACACATATCTTGGGAGAATCACCCTCCAAAAAGGCTTTGGGGAAGCTCCCAGTTTCAAGCTGGGCTGGCGCACCCTTGTCTTGCAAACTTGGAGAGTTGCACGAAGGGCGCGCAAGCTCAGCTGGGGTGCCGGGAGGGGGAGAGGAGGAAAGTGAGGAAGAGGAGGAGGAGGAGGAAGAAGTAGCAGGAGGAGAAGTAGCCAGTTGCAAGTGCAGCTACTGGAGGACCTTTGCACTGAGCAAGACAGTTCCTGCCCAGTCACTCTCCCTCCCCTGCCCAGACCCCTGCAGTCTTGCCTCATGCCTGGAGGTGGAAGACGTGCTTTCAGCGCACCTCCAGCTGCGCGGCCCGATATTGGTGCGCGGACCGGGGTTGGGGAACTCTGTTTTAGAGCGTCGTTGAGGCTATCTGGAGGTTTATCTGTGTCGGGGTCACCTGAGTAGTGCAAATGGGTATGGAGCCTTCTTGGAACTGCTGAAAGGACTGTGTTGTAGACTAGAGAGAGATGATATCGCATCCGTCCCACTCTGTTGAGAGAGGGCTGTTCAATTTTGACACAGATGGCTTCTTTGACCCCTCTTTCAAACCAGCGATCCTCTCTGTCCAAAATGTTTCCAAAAGAATTCAATTTAAAGTAATTGTTAGAGGGCCACAAATTATTGCCAGTACCTCTTCCTCCTAGAGAAATCCATAGCAATATCCATTTTCCCTTCTTTAAGAATAGTTTAATAACTCATAGTAATGAAAACAATTAACATTAAACAAAATAAAATTTAAAAGCCAGCCTTGTCCTGGAGCAGTTTTTACCTTGCAATTATCCAGGGGATTAATACTGTTTCAAGGTGTTTTAAACTAAAAAGTGTATTAGATGTGTGTATTTAATACTGAAGTATTTATGCATTCTTTTTTCTTCTTTACTTCCTCTTTTTGTACTTAACTAGTAAAATATTACCTAATATTAAGGTAAGGAAGCAGACATTTGAGTAACATGATTAAATATTTTGCTATTTGTTTATAATATAATTTTCCATGCCTCCCTCCCGTTTTTTCCCTTTCCCTTTAAAATTATTATCAATATTTTGAGGTTTTATTATAGTAATACTTTTAAATCTCTGTATTTTTCTATTATAATAATTTAGCATTATAATATTTTAAAAACTATGAAAATTATGAGCACAAAAATACTAAGCATTAAAACATAATGCTTACAATTTTAACATTATAAAAACATCTATAGCTAAATTTTGTAATGAATTGAAGTATTCAAACTTAAGTATATGTTACTATTGAACAATCAAATTGGCTACATTTTATTTAAGAATATAAACATGGTTAATATTATTGAGTTCCATCTGTTCCAGTTTTTAGCTGTGTCTTAATAGATATTTTCAGAAACTTTTGTGAATGTAGTGCTCTTATGTCAGAAATTCACATTTCTCTAGGTTGCTTGCTAGATACAAAATATATATTGTCGTGAATGTTTACTGCAAGAGACATTTCAGCCCCTTCTTTACTCCTGGTGGATAGGAAATTTTAAGTCCTTTTAAAATACAAAGGCAGAACTAGAGAAAGAAACATCTTTGAACAGAGTATAAATAGTCCTCAACTTATGACCATGATTGAGCCAGCGATTTTGGTAGTAAGTGGTCACAATCATAAAGCAGGTCACCATATGACCACACCCAATTTTATGACTTTTTTGTGACTGTTGTTAATCAAAATGCAGTGATCGTAAAGCTAACCCATTCGCCATGGGGTGTTTTTTTCCTGGAAACTGGGAGGAAACATTGGTTTCCAGCAAAAATGAACATATGTGACCATAGGAAGTTGCAAGGAACCATAAACGTGAACTGGTTGTCGAGTGCCCAATGAGGGCCACAGGATTGTTGTGATGGGAGGCACGGATGTTTAGACTTTGAATCTGCATGTTAAGGCCTTTTTTCGGGGGGGGGGGTCATTGTAACTTTGAATAGTTGTTAAGTGGTTGGTTGTAAGGACTACCTGTATTAAGGATTTAGAAATGCTTATTGGGTAATGTGCTCCTGAACATAAGCAGAAAGCTGAAATAATTCCTTTTTCATTTAACTAAACATAAGCTAGGTGAGATGCAGACACATAGGTCAAACCTCTTGCCATTTGCTATAAAAGACAAACATGGGCTTGTCAGGACAAAGAAATGAGGAAATCTCCAATGCCAAATTTAGGAAAAGGATGGGATTGCTAGTTATAATTCTGATTAATTTTGGACTTTTCAAAAACTTGGGGAATATGCAGGTAATTGAAAAGAGGAAACTTCTGTTTTCAGTCTTGGATGTAGTTTTCCTTGTTATATTTACCAGATAGACATAAAAGCGGTGAAACTCTGAACAGTGTTTGGCATAGGTTGATGTTTGTAATATCTATCACAAATTGCTCAGATTGTTACTTATTATCAAGTCATTACTGTTGATGAATGCAAATCTAATCTTGAATGGAATATTTCTTACTTGTAGGTTCATGTCGCAATTTCCGGAGGCATTCTCTTTAGCGCACGTACTGGATATTGGACCAATGACAAAGGAATTCATTGAGATGGCATAGTCTAGGAAGCGAGACCATGGTGCAAAAGAAGAAGAGCTGTCCTCGCTTACTTGATTACCTTGTGATTATTGGAGCCAGGTATAGTAAACCGCTAGATGTGCTTGCTTAGAATAAATATACACATATTATCACAATGGTCTGATAAAGGGGTATAGAAAATAGTAAATAGCTGCTGCCATTAATCACCAGCCCAAAGCAAGGTGGGAGGGGGAACATTTATGTTTACTAGTGATGGCACAGTGATTAGAATGCAGTACCGCAGGCTAATTCTGGCCACTGTCAGTCGTTTGATTCTCACTGATTCAAGGTTGACTCAGCCTTCCATCCTTCTGTGGTCGGTAAAATGAGGACCCAGATAGTTGGGGCAATTTGCTGACTCTGTAAACCACTTAGAGAGGGCTGTAAAGCACTATGGAGCGGTATATAAGCTTAAGTGCTATTGCTAGTGAGTATCTTTATAAAGTATCCAAAATAATGGGCGGCATCTACAATATCATAAATGCAAAACCACATTGAATAATGAAGAGTGCCTGATGCAGGTGTCCCAAGTCTCCGTTTATTCATTTATTTCTTAGATTTTTATCCTGCCTTTATTACTTCATAAATAACTCAACAGCAATGCTGTAGGTAGGGTGATCTGAGAGTGAGTGACTGGCCCAAAGTCAACCAGCTGGCTTTCATGCCTACAGCAGGACTGCCTCCCACATATGTCTGCAAGCTTTGGATATTGCTTGACATCACAAGACTTGATATGAATGCTAGTATGCCAAGATCTCTGCCTTTCTTCTGATGGAAACATTAAAAATAATCTGGAAAAACTTCATTATAAACAACATTTAGATGATGTAATATAGACGGTGAACTTAGTCCATTTGATTACTAACAAGTAACCAATGCAATGTATACCTTGGAATAAGAATTAAATAAAATTATCTAACAAAGGGAAAAGATGCGTGTGAAATATTTCTGAGTTACTGTGGAGTCTATGATTGCAAGCAAGGTACAGAAGAAAAGGTGGTCTGCAACGTGCATATCTCTTTTTAATACCAACATTGGCAATGATAGCAGTGCAATAGCATATTGTCCAACTGCTGTGACATAAACTTTCTCTACCTCCCTTATAGGAAAACAATATTGAATCTGTTTTTCCATCTTATGATGGTGGAGAGAAGGTAGTTAAGTGGGTGTTTTAGGGGGGAAAATGTTGGAGAGTAAGATCACCCACATTCCATCTGTTCCTCTTTCATTGCTGGTGGCAGCCTCCAACAGTTGCTTTTCACTAAAAAACAAGCGGAGTAAGGAATTTACATAGTTTTATAACACGTGGCTTGCTCCCTTATTTACTTTTTAGCAGGATTTTTGTAATTGGTAATATTACTTGCTGTAATTTATATATTTATTCATTTGTTCCATTGTCAATTCCAACTGTCTCTGGACAATTTGTAATATAAACCATGATAAACATTCTCCTCAAAACCAAGATGGAATTTAGCAATTCTATACAGCATTACAAAAAGTAACAAAAACACAACCGACAAGGGGCCCTATCCATCTCAACCCAAGGCATGGGGGGACTACCGGGACTGTAAGGTTTTACAGAAAGCCAATGACATGCATTAAGCTTAAATTGTAGTTTTAATTAGTTGTTCAGTTACTATTTGAAGTTTATAATCTATATGGGTAGTAATTTAAATATTTTCTCAAGCAATTACTGTGGTATAATTAAAAGCTTATGTTGTGAGCTTTGGTCTCTTTGATTTTGATTTGAATTTCAGTTTATCTATTAATTCACTTAACTAATTAATGCATCATTCTCTTTTACTGAAAGCTGTCCTTTCCCACCCTGACTTTCTTACGTGGAAGTAAAAATAATGATTATCTTCTTACAATTGAATTGCATATATAAAACCAGTTTGTAACACTATCCAGGTAGTCTCACTATTGCCTCTTTTTCCTTGGCAAAAAATAGATCCATTTTGTTACTAACCATAAATTTCTTGTTTCTTGTTTTAAGCATCTAATTTTCCATTTAGGCTCTGCAGTCAGTTATTATAACTGCATCATTTTTTTTAGTTATTATGGTGTGATATATATATCAATCATAAGAGTATATTTTCGCTATTCTGTCCAAACCTGTCAGGATTCATAAACTCTCTTTGACATATTGCTGGTCAGGAAGATTAGTCATTTCTCTTCCTTCTGCAACCCCAGGATAGACTCCAACCTACAACCTCCATTTGCAGAAGAAAAAAAAGTTCCATGGTATTTGTGGTGTTTCCATTGGGAAGATGTGCATCAGTGTGGCATTTTTACCTTAGTAATATATATTTCAGTATTTTTATATTTGTATTCCTGTAGGCAACCAAGCAGTGATAGTGTGGCACAGACACCTGAACTACTGCGCCGTTACCCCCTGGAAGACCACACTGATTTCCCACTGCCTCCAGATGTAGTCTTTTTCTGCCAGCCGGAAGGATGCTTAAGCGTGCGGCAGAAGCGGATGAGCTTGAGAGATGATACTTCCTTTGTCTTCATGCTCACAGATAAAGATTCAGGCATCACTCGCTATGGGATATGCGTTAACTTCTATCGGTCCTTCCAGAAGCGTATTTCCAAGGAGAAGGGTGAAGGCAGTGGTGGACATCGTGTCCGAGATGGACAGAAGGCACCCAAATCTGGGGATGCTTCCACTGTGCAAGAAGAAAGAGCTAATGAAAGTTTGGAGAGCAGTGTCTCTCTGCAGCCACAGAGCACAGAGTCAGTTCCTGATACAAACCGATCGCCTCGGAGTAAACCATCAGCAAAAGGCACTCATCGTTCTCGTAACAGTACCTTGACCTCACTCTGCATTCTTAGTCACTATCCCTTTTTTTCTACCTTTCGTGAATGTCTGTACACTCTGAAGAAGCTGGTGGACTGCTGCAGTGAAAGGCTCTTAGGCAAGAAGCTGGCAATCCCTCGAGGAGTGCAGAGGTATAGATGGAGTGGTTTTTTTTTTCCTTGATTCCAAATCTAAATGATAAAATGGAGTATAAAATCTGCTCCATATAACCGGCCATTTTCCTAACAAAATAAGAATGACTTAAGATTCCCTGCTCTTTTCATGTGAGAATGTATAGGCTGCATGAAGATCACAGAATCTATGGAGGGAGTTTGTTGGTATAGTTGTAAAACATTTTTATACCATAAACTGTCACTTATTTTCTAAAGACACAGTTTCTATTGCTTAAATAGTATGCCAAAATTAAAATCTTGATATTTTTCTTCTTTTTTCTTCTTTTTTTGGGTTGAAGTTGTAAATTAAAATTAATTATTAACAATTATTAATTAAATTAATTATTAAATTAATAATTTAAAAGCCTGATAATATAAGAAAAGGTAAATTAGGTAAACAATTTACATGCCTGTTTTCTCCTTTCATTACATTTTTCTCTTCTCTTGGCTAATCCGTAACCTCAAAACTTTCCACAAGATTCATACACAGCTAAAGGAGTAAAACTTCCTCTTCACAGACTTCGGTACTCCAAAGACTTTATATAGGACTATAGGCTAGACAAGAAAGTTGAAAAAGGAATCAAGAGGAGAATGTAATGGAAAACCACTTCCATATGGGTTCTAGGAATACCATATGGATATATGTATAACTCAATGTTATAAGGACTCAAGCTTTATCCATGGTCTAGGTAGCTTTCATATATTTCAGACTCAAAAACTATTCAAGGCTTTAGAAGTCAAAACCAGCCCCTTGAATTGGATTTGGACACAAAATGGCAGCCATTGAAGCTGTATAGAATTGTGTGTCATGTTCTGACTTTCTAACTCCAACTGGAATGTCCAAATGCTGCATCTGTTTATTGAAAAGATTCTGAGATTTGATTACAAAGTTAGACATGAGAATTTTTGTGATTCCCCCCAAAATGTTCTGATCTTAGAATCTTGATTTCTTTAAGATACATGCATGAATACCATGCCAAAAATGTATGCATGGTACAGTATTCAATTATTTCCTTCTGTGAGCTTTGATAATACTGTAAAGGATAATATGTAAGGATAATAATAAGAAAAGAAGCACGAATGGAAGCCTTTTCAAGCAAACTGAAGGGAAATACATAAAATTAGTAGACCTAAACATACAATATTCAGATGATTTTGGACACTGATTTCTGTAATAGGTCTGCCACAATGGCTCTTTTAATTCTACTTTGGATTTCAGTAAAATGATACTGCTTTCTGCTTTTCAGATGCATAAGAATACTGTGTTACTTAAAATGTATTTATAAAATATTATTGTGTGTTATTTATCTAAAGTATTCTGATGGCTGTACAGTAAAAAATCCCGCAGTATGAGTCTATGAAACCTGGTTGATTCCAAGAGTGACTTCATGCCTTACTAGTTTGAGCCTTGATTGCTTTCATCCTCAATGTAAAAAGATAATATTGCATGTTATAAGAGAACTATTTATTTATAACTAGCTTATAATTTTGATTTATAAGATTGCTGAATTAATCAGTGACTGAATTTTTAAAAAGTTTATAGAATTATATTTCCAGAATGTTATTAGCATGTCGTTTTAGCCCTGCTCTCTGTCTTTTCATAGTCTGAAAACAGATTGGGAGAATGTAATATACATAATTTGAAATGTATACTTCCAAGTCTGATCTTCCCCCACCACCAACCATGTGTATATATACTCATCCACCTCCTCAACCATGTATATACTTATTGCATGGCACAATGCTACACAGTGCCTAAAACTGATAATAAAACAGATTGTACATTATAAATAATTTTACAATTGCTTTTTATATAGTAATCTTTTGGGTTTAGAGTAACGTATGAACTGGCCCATTATGGCTCAATGCTATATATGCAGCATGCCATGATGACTTGTTCAGAAAACCATGGTTGGTCTTTTGATTAAATATTATGTGTGTATGTAGTCTAAAGTGTCAAAAAGCATCTTCTGAATCTTTATTGTTCTCTTGGAACAAAGACTTAGCCTAATGTCTTTTGCAGGATTTTCAGTAGAACTGCTAAAGTATTAATCCTATCATTTTTATAAAGGGACACCATGTGGCGGATTTTCACAGGCTCACTGCTTGTGGAGGAGAAATCTAGTGCTTTGTTACATGATTTGCGTGAAACCGAGGCTTGGATTTATCGGCTTCTTCGCTCACCTGTGCCAGTTGCTGGCCAGAAGCGTGTGGATGTGGAAGTCTTACCTCATGAATTGCAGCCAGCTTTGACGTTTGCCCTCCCTGACCCTTCCCGCTTTTCTCTGGTGGATTTCCCTTTGCATTTGCCCTTGGAGCTGCTAGGTGTGGATGCCTGCTTGCAAGTACTCTCCTGCATTCTTCTGGAACATAAGGTGAGAGGAAAACGCGGCCGATTCATTGTTAGGTAATTTAGCAGTGAGAACTGCATTGTCTTTTCACAATGTTTCAGTAGTGCTTTAAGCATGGAGGATTGTGTAGATTGGTCACAATCAGTAATTTCCTAGTATTGTCCTCGAAGGGATAAAGGGTATGTCCTTCATAATTGTATCTTTTTGTGTAAAATAGCATTTAATTAAAGAAGCAGCACTGGGATGAAAATAGAACTGAGTAGCATATAAGAAAATGTTAGAATTTTGTTTTATTGTTGCACTAATGCAATTTTCTTTGGCTTCAGGTAGTACTGCAGTCTCGCGATTACAATGCTCTATCCATGTCTGTGATGGCATTTGTGTCTATGATCTATCCATTGGAATACATGTTCCCCGTGATTCCTCTCCTTCCTACCTGCATGGCTTCTGCAGAACAGGTATATCAATGGTTGTGTTAGGACAGCCCAGCCATGACTCAACTAAAGACTTTCCTTAGAGCCCATATGTGTATCTGTGTTTTTTTCCCCCAATGTATTGTTGACCTGTTACTGAAATCTTCAGTTTATTTTTTTTTTCTTGCCCTTGGGAAGAATTAAGAATGTTTAAATTCTTTCGTTCTACATATTTATATAAGTTGCTTTAAACAATGAGTGTTTTACATTACACTTACATTACTTCCGATATACCTTCTTCCAAAATACAGTATATATACATTAGTATCTAGGCCTTGCATGGCTTCTCCAGTTTTGTTCTTATCTGACTTTTATTAATATTTTCTGCCCATTACAGCTACTTCTAGCCCCAACACCTTATATTATTGGAGTCCCAGCAAGCTTCTTCCTTTATAAACTAGACTTTAAAATGCCAGATGATGTATGGCTGGTGGATCTAGACACCAACAAGGTAACTAGTTCCTGTTTATGTGTTAAATGTAATTTAGAGAAGTATTTAGGGGCATAGGTAGTCCTTGAGTTATATACACAATTGGAACTGGGATTTCTGTCACAAAGTGATGTGGTCATTAAGCAAGTTGTTTTGTGACCCGACCCAATTTTATGACCATTTTTATCATGGTTGTTAAGTGAATCATATTGTTAAGTAAATCACATGGTTGTTGCAAATCCTACTTCCCTGATTGACTTCACTGATCAGAAGCTGGCTTGGAAGGTTGCAAATCATGTGACTGCAAGATGCTGCAATTGTCATAAATGCAAATCTATTGTGAAGTGCCCAAACAGCAATCACAGGACTGTGAGGATAATGTGATGGTTGTAATTTTGAGGACAGGTCATAAGTCAGTATTATGATTTCTGTAATTCCACATTCCTTTTACTAACACAGATACCTGCTCCCTCCTGCTTCTAAAACCACTTAATTTCCTGATCACCAATATTTGATGGAATATTTGGTTCTCTTTGTCACACTGATTTGGAGCATAGGTTCCTGTACATTAGCTGTTAATTGAGCTTGTTTCTATGATACATAAAAGAAATCCATTCAAGCGATTTCCTTGGTGCAATGTTATTTTTAAATGTTAATTTCAGGTCATTGTTCCTACAAATGCCGAATTACTGCCGAATTTGCCAGAACCAGAAATTTTAGAACTGAAAAAGCATCTGAAGCAGGTAAGTTAATGTTCTGGTGAGTATGGCTAAGAGGAGTTTAAAACTAAGATGAGAGTGTTGGGACAACAGAAACTTGAATCAAAGCTTAAGAGGTCCAGGCTCAAAGTTGGTCATAATTCCACAATCATCATTTTACCACTTGTGAAGGAGAATCTCTGTAAGCATCAGAGGTTATTTTGGAGAAAATTTGTATTGAAATATATTGCTATTGTATTAGAACAAGGAGGCTCTGGCTACTTATTGATGTTCCTTCTAATTTCTGATCCCTAAATGAACAGTTACTTCAGAAAATAGCTTGACTTGAACTGATTCTGGAATGTAGAAAATGTATTTAGAGGAGGATATGAGAAACCCTGGTTCTTGTCAGATTTGGAAGAAACATCTTATGTAATAATTTTCTTCCTTCCCTTTAATATCTCCTAATTTTCACAAAATAGCAATTGCCTCCCCCTCACCAAGAATCAGTTTGTTTTATGTTGCTTGTTTCATGAAGGTTACACAGACTTGTTTTTTCTGTGAATTACGTTCGAGATATATATTGTGCCTTCTTTTGAAGTCAGAATATGTGGGAATTTGAAGAGAGAAAACCAGTAGGAAAGGCTTTGGATCAAGACTAAGAGCAATCACTTGTAGAATGTAACAATCATATTAATAATTAATAATTGATTATTATTTTTAAAAAACCTCAGAATTAGATTGGTCAGCTGTAAAACATTTGGTGAGCTAGTAATGTTTCCACCCCCCCCCCAGTGCTCCCCTGGATTGTATTTGGATGAGGAAAAAAATATAGTTGAAAAAGGGCTGTATGTCCAAAGCACATTGGGTAACCATCATAACATTTTGTTAAGACAGTAAAACAACTTCTGCTTTTTTCAGCTTGTCCCATTTCTGCCTATTACCTGTCATTTCACCATTCTTTATTAATTTACTCCTATACGTATGGAGCAATCTTATGGATATTTATTTATACAATTGATTTATGATGATGTTTCCAGTAATGGTATATTAAGCTTCAGAGTAAAAAATGTGTACCCTAGAAAGGTATAATATATGGACCATAAAATGAAAATTGTGGTCAAACATATTGTTAAACTACAATTGATCATCAGGCCAATCTTAGAATTGTCTTCTATTTTAGATTGCCTACAGTTTAGCTTGTTATTCAGATTCAAAGTGTGTTTAATAATAACAATGGTTCATTGAAAAAAGCCACATTTATAAAGTGTGGATTAAATGTAGTTTATTTAAGATTAACCACAATTTTGAGTTTGGTAGTACTAGCACTCAACTATACTTTAATATTGTACAGCCCTAATAAGTCATATATATGGTGATAAAAATTGAATTTCTTTACTGAGGCTTGGAGTTTTATGTGAGATCTATTCATACACATGACAATCTTGACGTGGTCATGAAGCTTTGAAATCATCTTGAATTGCTATTGTTGAATTGTTATCAGTGTGTATGCCTCAAACTGCATTAGACTATGGTTTATCATATCCTTACTCCACCTTCATTTTGATAAGCTACATCTGACATGGTCAAACTCTGTGGACTATTTATATCATTCAGAACCACATAAAAGACTTTGCCATTCTATTTAAAATGGTTTTATAAATCCAACTTTGACTTTAATAACTGCAGAAAGCTTATTCTTTTGTTCCTACCCCTCCCACTCATTGTATGCCTTAAACATTTTAATTTTTCTATGACTTGTTTTCCCATTGTACATCATTAATTTTCTATTTCTATTCACATAGTTGCCAATGAAATCCACACTTTTCTTTCCAGTTTTTTTATTATATTTCATAATAGAGGTTTTATGACTTCTGTATTTCTCTTCCCCATTGCTCTTTTATTGTTCCTCTTTGCATGTTGCATGCAATATATACAGGTAAAGCGTTACAGCAGCAGGTCAAAAGCTACTGCTTCTGTCTCTCATAGAAGAGCAGGACTATATGTGATTTCTTGTGTAAGCTAATGCAACAAACCAACAGGCAGTAGAATCTGCAATCTCTCTTTCTGATCTGTTTGGTTTTCTGTTTCCACAGTTTAAGGGGCTGTTGGCCACATTCCCACACACCTGAACAAATATGAATAAAATAAAAATGTGCATTTTGTTCTAGCAGACAGAAAACACAATCTTATTTTTTATGGAATAAGTTAAGGCAAGAAGGAAAAAATGTTTAATGATGGTAAGGAATCTAGGCAACAAACATACGTGAATACTTATGTAAAATACTTACAAAGATTTATACAGCCCATTTATAGCAGTCACAACATCAGATGTCAGTGTATTGTTAAAATGCATGTGGCGCATCAATTTAGTAGCCTTCAGTACTTTTTAAGGGAAAATGTTTGCAAACAGGTGTATGGGAGCAAAGTAGCCTGGCCTCCTTCAAGAACTGTGCTTTTTATTTTTATTTATTTTTATTTATTTTCTCATCTGTGGTATTAGTAATAATAGATTTTTCTCCATCTGTCTCTATGTGATCATGTATTCGTCTTTGGCTCTGATTGTCGCTGATGTTGTCATGTGATCTTCCATCTTGCCTCCAGACTCTGATTAGCATGTCTGCAATCACTCGGCAACAACTGCTCACGCCTGAAAAAAAGGTGTCTTTATTTTACCTTTTTCTCCCTCAAGTTGCCATTGGATAATTTTTTTGTTAGTCTATTTTGATGTATTGGCTTTTGGAAAGAAAGGGAATTTTGGTGGAAGATATCAGTAGAAGTCGATGAACTACAAAAAAAAGATAAATAAAAGAAATTTACATGGCTTGAGGGTAGGCCACCTTCTCCTCCAAAGAAGCCGAAATTGAGAAAAGTCTAGTGTACAATCTGGAGAACTAAAATGTTTGGGTTTTTTTTGTATGTTCAACATGTTAAACTAAGATAAAGATACTTGTTTTGTGAATATTACAAATGTCATATGTGAAGTGCTTCTTCAGAAGCCAGAAGAGTTGATGAAATCAAAACTGTTGAAAACTTAAGTCTTCTAGGAATCTGGGCTTCCATACTAATTGTATAGTGAAGAATGCATTAACTCTGCTCCTTTTATATGGCATAGAGGGCAAAATTGGAATCTCAGAACAAATTGGCTGAGTTGGGAATTCAGAACAAGAAATAACTACCCCATAATGTGAATCTGTATTAATACTAATGTGTATTAATCTATTTAATGCATTTGTGTATCATCCTTCATAAAAACATGTTCTAAGGTGATTTCTAATGTTTAAAATAAAAATAGTAATAAAATATACATTAATAATACATATGTTTGTATCAAAGTCATTAGAGCTTATGCCATTAAAACAAACAATATTTATTTGTTTGTCAAATTTCTAAACTGCCCATCTCATCTAAGTGACTCTTGAATATAATTAAAATGCTTTGAAAGGAAAAACTTTATAATCAATTAAGCAGAGGAAGGATTAAGTTTATTCTTATTTGCATAAAAAAGATGAAAGAGATCTCAGATGATCCCAGGGTATATTGGAACATCACACTCAGTTTGTGTTTGCCCATGAGACAGAGCTGTATTAGAAATGCCATTTTCGTTTATTATGTTTGTAACATATTGCTCTTCAGGCTTTGGCCAGCATGAGTTTGAATACCCAGCCTATTCTTAACCTAGAAAAGTTTCATGAAAGTCAAGAAATCCCATTGCTTCTGGGAAGACCGCAGAATGACCCGCAATCCACACCGTCCACAGAGTTCAACCCACTAATCTATGGCAATGATGTAGATTCAGTGGATGTAGCCACTAGGTGAGATGAAGCATTGTGTTTTTGCTGAATGTAAACAATGAACTTCCAGTTAGGTGGGAAGAGTCAATGCTCCACTTGGCAACACATGATAAGCAAAATTATGTTACCTTCTGACAATGTACATTGCTTATCTATGAATATTCAGATAAATTTATTGTAACAGTGTGATCTTCTCTTGATGATCTATAGTACTAAGGAGTATAGTTAAGGAGTATAGTTAATACATTGCTGATAGATAGATAGATAGATAGATAGATAGATAGATAGATAGATAGATAGATAGATAAACTTCATTTGGGCACAATGGCACACATTAAAAATGAAATTTAGTTGCTTGCTCTCGAAGTGTACACATATATAACACACATTTAAACATACTATATACAACATATGTATAGATCTACACCTTTACATATAAGTAAACATATAAATATTAATCACTGTCCATCTTGAATACATAACAGAAGGAGGAAGCTTTAGAGTTCAATAGTTTGTGCATAAGCTGTTATCTGACTTCTGTGAAATGTGGCTACCTCGTAAAAGTTTATGAAACTTCCTTCAGATGCCTTGATTTAAGATATTAAAATAGTATATATTTATATAGTATATTCTGGGCTCTTCAAAGAAAATTACAAATGATACTGGCATTTTAGGACAGCCATATTAGCTTATGTTAACCAAAATTCAGGAGTAGTCTGATAGCACTTTTTCAGACCAGCAAATCTTGCTAAACAACCTAAGCTTTTGTGAACTGCAGCTCACTTCATAATTTTGTTTTAGAAAAAGTGGGCAATATCTTGAACATAGCATGTTGAGGGTTGAGAAGTGCTTCTGATGTGCTGATATCCTTGGAATAGATAGAATCAATTTAGAATCAATTTAGTGATTGTTAGCGTGAACAAACGTATTCATTTGCTTTTTCCTTATTGGAGATGCATCATCAGTTATTTTTTGGTGATTCATGAATGCGCTGTGCATTTTCAGTTTTCACGCTATTTGCTAAATGACTTATCTTTCCATTTTTAAAGGGTTGCTATGGTGAGATTCTTCAATTCACCAAATGTTTTACAAGGATTCCAGATGCATACCCGCACACTTCGTCTCTTCCCCCGGCCTGTGGTTGCATTTCAGGCTAATTCCTTTTTAGCTTCACGACCAAAACAAACACCCTTTGCAGAAAAATTGTCCAAGACACAGGCGGTAGAATACTTTGGGGAGTGGTCTCTCAATCCCACTAATTATGCTTTCCAAAGAATCCACAACAGTAAGTGTGATAATGAATTGTTGACCGTCTTGATTTTCATGTGGGATGTTCCAATACAAAATATTGCTGAGAAATTAACTAACCACTATGTTTTAAGATTTTATCTTAGGAACAAATAAGATTTGTTCAGTATAAGAACTTGTTTTCCCAATAAAAATCAGAAATGCTTGTTATTCTCCATATTTTGTCTGAGTTTTTAGACATTAATGTAGCTCCTGTAACTCTATAAGGCAAATCAATTGTTTCTTGCTGCTTTTATAGATATGTTTGACCCAGCTCTGATTGGTGATAAGCCAAAGTGGTATGCTCATCAACTGCAGCCAATCCATTATCGTGTCTATGACAGCAATTCTCAGCTAGCTGAAGCAATGAATGTCCCAGCTGATAGAGAAACAGATTCAGATCCTACTGATGATAGGTTAGTAAAGAATGGAATGCACTGGATGCAACCAATCTTCAGTGAACTTTGTAATTCTTTGTAAGATTTTTTTTTCTTTATGTGTCTCCAGCATCAGTTTCCAGGATACATTGCAGATAATTTAAACAAATATCATTAAAAATATAGCTCAAACAACTAAAAAGTATCAAATCCAGAACTCTTGAAAAGCCTTTTAAAGCTTGGGAAGATTAAAAAATTTGCCTGGCTCCAAAAACATACATCTACTGGGAACTATTACTGCACTCTTTGTGATCATTCTGGCTTCCATTTTTCCCATAATTTTGCTTTTGTTTTGTAAAATGAGTTTTCCAAATATATGACTCATTTATAGGATAAAACGATAAACTCTTGACATGACAGTAAAGCCAATCAGGCACTCTTTGAGGGTTGATTACAAAATTTCCCCACTTTTTGTATCAGGCAATCATAGAGAAGAGATGGAGGCAGTGACCACAGTTATGCACTGGAACAAGTATGATTTCAGTAGCCTTATGTTAGTTAAGTGTCAAAACATCAGGAATTTCTCAAGGTTACAAGGTATGAGAGAACAATTCAGGAAAGTCAGTGCCGAATAGATACTACAAATCTGGAATCAATTGTATTATATTTTTAATGCTTAAAAGAATGACAACATAGAAGCTATGATAAAAAAATATTGAAAACCACCATGGATTGTTTTAAGTTTGCTTCTGTAAGGCAGACCCAGAGAAAAGGCTGGTGGCAACGGAAGTCGATTGATTCTTTGGAAAGTGAATAGCTTCGCCAAGAGAGTTAACTATTCAGACAGAAGAGAAAAGTTATTTTTTTACTTTTTGTTTCTGGAGGAATATAGCATGAGGTTATGTGGCCTTTGGAAACAGCTCTTAAAGATGCAGAAAGCTCCCTGGCCATCTATGTCCTTATTTGGTTAAGTAGTGAACATGGTTATCATGCTCACACTTCCTGAGAATTGCCAATTTGAAAAATGTACTTGCACATCAGTAGTTTTGGCAAATAAGTTCTCCAAAAATGTAGTAGTTGCATATAATAGCTTCCTATTTAGGGGATTCCATCCTTATCTGACACTGCTTGATAAATTGAAGATGCTTTCAGGACACAGGAGAAAATGTTATTTTCTATTCTCTTGAGTTGTCCTGGGCATTCCTCTTTTCTCTCTCTTGCTTGCAGAATTGGAATATGTTTTCTACCTGTGCCATACATGTGACAGTGATTTATATTAGGAATTCTTCCACTGTTTCCTTTTATCACTGGGGTTTCTTCTTACTGCCTGTTTATTCCCACACAATTTTTAATTTTGCCATAGAACTTAGTTTTGCTCATCCTTTTCAGTGGTTTCCATTGTCATGGGGTTGAGAAAAACCTGCTCTTCAGTTGGTCTGGAAGGCAGGACAGATCCTCCTACTGCAGTGATAATTCAAGGCTGAAACTTGGCTATTAGTGGCAGGAAGAGATACCTAGCCAAAGAAAGAGTGCTCTCTATATAACTAAGGGTATAAAAATTCATGGTAAAAAAAATTCTGCTAAATCTCTTATGTAATTATTTTTCTACTTTTTTTTTCTCTTTGCCATAGTGGGAGTGATAGTGTGGACTATGATGACTCCAGCTCTTCTTATTCATCCCTTGGTGACTTTGTTAGTGAAATGATGAAATGTGATATCAATGGTGATACTCCAAGTAAGTATCCTTGATCTGTAATGTGTTTGTTCTGGATATAGTTATGGGGTTTAGGCTGATTTCATTGCTTTGAAAGAAACCTTTCACCTCAGCGACCAACTGGAATCTTGCCAGGATTATGGAGAGTATTTTGTTTCTTTGTTGTATTTATTTTGCTTGGAGAAGAATGGAACGGAATGGAATAATAGAATAACGGAGAGTAAGGATTGGAAGGGATCTTAGAGATTTAGGTTAATTCCCTGCCCACTGCAGAAATCTATTACTGTAGCATCACTGACAGATAGCCACTCATCGTTTAAATGAACACTTCCAGTGAAAAAGAGCCTTATATATCCCAAGGAGATCTTTTTCATTACTGAATAGCTTTTACTGTTTCAAAATGTTTCCTAATGTCTAATCAGAATCTGAATCTTTATTATTTAAATCATTGTTCTTTGTTTGTCTTCTGGAGCAATTTTGAAAAAGCCTGCTATATTTTTTTCTTTGCAATCTTCAAGTACTTGAAGAGAGTTATCACGTCTCCTCACAGTCTTTTCTTCTCCAGACCTCTAACTTACAATATTCTTCTTCTAAAACTCTTATTATCCATACTCCAGTTTGTTAATGTATTTGCTAAAATGTGCCTAGAACTGGAGATAATATTCCAGATGTGGTCTCACCAATACAGAATGCAAAGAATTAAATGTCTATATGTAAACATGTAATGTCCAAATCAACAAAGTACATTATAGTCATTGTGCTTTAAAAACACAGTATTATTTGGTATGCTGTGTGAATCCAGCCAGTTTATTCAGCAAAACTTGATTAAATTAACGTTCATGTTCTATTGATTAGGAATGCCAGTATGTAAGGCCAACAGTCATTCTTGAAAATAAAAATTATGCGGGAGGCTAATATTACGTTCTGCAGTTTATGTGTAGCATCTTTTTTTCCTTATAAAGCTGAAGTTTGTGACTTGCTTCAAACAATATTTTCTATACTTCTACAGATAACGTTACCTCCAGAAATATCCTTTAGCAACTCTGTCTAAAATCAGTTACCTCAGATTCTGATTGGCTTCTTTATTTATTCGCAATCATACTTTCTTCATACCCAGATTAAGTTTCATCTCATTCCATTCCAAAATGTTAAGCATACATTTATTTAGGAATTCCACACATTGTGATTCATGGGAAAAAGAAGAATGTAAATTATCTACACATTTTTATCTACTATTCAGATGGAATCTGTCTTCCTATAATTTTAATAATTTAATGAGTAATTTTCTTGAATTGCTTGTTGACTCGGCCACTGTAGATTTGTGTCTATATATTCTAATGTCTCTTGCAGATGTGGACCCACTAACTCATGCAGCTTTGGGTGATGCAAGTGAAGTGGAGTTTGATGATTTCCAGGAGTACTCAGCAGATATGGATGAACAGGCTCCAGACAGTGAGAATTCTCAAGATAATAACCAACCTCGGTCAAGTTCAAGCACTACAGCCAGCAGTAGTCCTAGCACTGTTATCCATGGGGTGAATCATGTATGTAATGGAGTAGATGGTAAAAGAAACATAAGGCATTTAAAGGAGCAAATAATTATAATTCTGAAAGTTTAAGTAGTAGTCAGTGGTATGTCTAGTAACTTTCTGCTGAAATGGGATACTGGAATTTCAATATTCATCACGGGCTCTTAGAAAACTGTTTCTTGTTTATAATTTCAAGAAATTACTGCCTTTCATCAGTCTGCAATTATTCATCAGTCGCTGGAGCTTTAGAGGAAAAAGTCCTTACTAACTGCCATATCATTAGATATGCAAACAAATATTTTAAAAAATGAAAAAGGGTTTGCAAGCCATAGGAACTGCATAAAAATAAAGAAAAAGCAGGGAATTATCTGGATTCAGTTTTTAAAATCCTAATAGCAGGAGATTGCAGAACATTATGAGATGAGAGAACCGATTTGTGGTTTTGGCGTCAGGCTAGAAACTGGGAGACCGTAAGCTCTGATCTTGCCTTTTAGGCGTGAAGCCAGTTAGATGATCTTGGGCCAGTCATTCTCTGTCAGCCCTAGGAAAGAGGGCAAACCACTTCTGAAAATTTTGCCGAGAAAACTAGGCCAGGTGACAGAACAGTCACTTAGGTCAGATGGCCAATGTAAACATTTGATTAACAAAAGAAATAAATATTAATTCAAAGGCACAATAATAAAAAATGAAATTTACAGGAATTTATCGTTAGGCATATAGGAAAGGTTTCCACGGTACTTCTGTTTGGTTGAATGTACCCTTTGCTTGAGGATTGAACTACGTGGTCTTAAAATGCAATAAATAAATGATTAAAAAAATCAAGCTACATGTTTAACTGAAAGGTACAAACTACTTTCAGCATTTGAAAGATTGTAATAATTTTAGTTGGTTTTACTTAAACCACTTTACTTAAAATTCAGGATATCACTGAGCCAGGATAGTGATTAAAAATGAGTAGAAATATTTGAGACAGTGTTAGAAATGCTAGAAATTGAATGAACATTGTAATATAATACCAGCAAAGTTTATTCTTATATGCTCTATTTAGTAAACTCAACAATCACAAACTGAACTGTGGCACAGCTATCCAGAATAGTTCAAG
>NW_015387043.1:210097-212144 GCF_001527695.2 Protobothrops mucrosquamatus
CATTTCAAAAGATTTGCACAGTAGGGAAGGATGGCATTATTTCTTTCTCAAATATACCAAATATTTGGGAGAGAAAATGAAATTAAAGCCTCTTTTTACTACTGGTTAGCTGCAAAAGATGGGCGAGGGATTTAGGTTTGTGGAATACTGAGAGAGCTGCTGAGGGTTTCTAAGCAGTATGGTTTACCCATGTGTACTACAATAAATTTGCCTTATTTCTCATAAAATTCTGTATCTATTTTCAGTTATTTATTCATTTAACCAGTTGAATAATTAATGAATTTAATACCCGTGACAGCCGTGGTCTGTAGAACAAATGTTGCTTTGTGTGATGATTTTCTGACCCTGCCATAGTTAAACATAAATAATGACATGCTTCCCAATTTCTACTATGGCCATAGATACAAATAATGTGTTTCTTTTTTCCTATTCTTTTCAAGGCCTCCAAAACCTTTGCGTCCCAATAGTTTAAAGCTGGGTAATGACTCTGATGCAGAATCGGATTCGCATGCCAGTTCCCCAAATTCTACAGTCTCCAACAACAGCAGTGAAGGTTTTGGGGGTATTATGTCTTTTGCCAGTAGGTATTCTTATTTCTTGCACACTGATTTAAATAATAGGTGGGAAGAAGTGGAAAAGAGATTCAAAGGGGAAAAAAAAACCTACTGTGGCAAGCATGTTATTAATTCTAGGTACCATGAAAGTCATGGATCTGATTATTGCTGAGTACGTGGCTTTTATAAAACCAGGAGAGGTGCATAAAAGAATAAAAGGTGACATTATTTTGTGGAAAAGAATAATGATGGAATAATAAAAAAAGAATAATGACAGACTTTATCCAAAGGTTAGCTCGGATAGACTAAAGACTAAAATCAGATCCAAGGGATCAGAAGATTGGATCTATCAGAAGCAATTTTTAAAGATTAAGCATTTGTTTGAATATGGTTAAGATACAATATGGACTACTCAACCAGAAACTATTGAATGGAATAGAGTTAAAAGATATATTTTTTAATGATATGAGCAATGTAACTGTCTTATCAGATGCAATTTTTAAAGATTAAGTATCTCTTTGAATATGGCTAAAATATAACATGGATTACGTAATTAGTAAATATCGAATGGAATAATGACAGACTTTATCCAAAGGTTAGCTCGGGTAGACTAAAGACTAAAATCAGATCCAAGGGATCAGAAGATTGGATCTGAAAAAATGGGGGATATAAATGAATTTTAGTTTGAGAGATATATGTTTTTGTTTTTGTTTTTCTTCTTTCTTATTCTGAATAGTATTGTATTTTTTTTAATCATATGAGAAATGTTGGGAGGATTATTGTGAGGGAAATAGCTTAGATATTTAACCGTAAATCAATTTTGAGAAAATCTTAACAGATAAAAATGATTTTAATTTTATGGGGAAAAAGTCTAAATGAGAATGTTGAAAACAGGACATATAACGCAACCAAGAGGACTAATTAGAAAAGAAGTTCTATATTGATGCTATTACCAATTGGATAAATGTTAGAAAAATGTTTATATTTAACCTCTTTGTTACTAAAACATTAAGAACTGTATTAACCTAATGTTTGCAAAAGAGAACAATATGGGAAGAAGAGAAAATCAAGGAAAGCTGTTATGTAGAGTATGATATGATAGAAATTGACTATTATTGATTGTTGTGAAATGTGAACCCAGACAACATGCTGTTTGCTAAGCACTAAGATTGTAGTTCCATATGTGGGATATTGTCATATGTCTTTGGCCAGCTTTGAAACTGAAATTCTCTGTTAAGATGGCCATCAAGCAATCACAGATATTCCATTGCTAGTAAACAGTTATTTTCCTTTCCTAATAAGAGCCATTTGGACATGATAATATGTGGGGAAGTAGATAGTACCATTGGCTTGTCCCTCCTCTCCCTAGTGATTCTTAGATGTATTTGCAGTATATCTTGCTCATTTTGATTAGCTGTGTTTTTCAAAGGAAGCTTGCATATTACTTTCTAAGGAGAAGCACAGTTTGATTTGAATTATTGTGTGACTAAAAT
>NW_015387043.1:213653-218234 GCF_001527695.2 Protobothrops mucrosquamatus
CTAATAAGAGCCATTTGGACATGATAATATGTGGGGAAGTAGATAGTACCATTGGCTTGTCCCTCCTCTCCCTAGTGATTCTTAGATGTATTTGCAGTATATCTTGCTCATTTTGATTAGCTGTGTTTTTCAAAGGAAGCTTGCATATTACTTTCTAAGGAGAAGCACAGTTTGATTTGAATTATTGTGTGACTAAAATCGGTGCTATAGTTTTTTTAGGAGTAGTGGTTTAGCCTGTTTTGGAAGGGATTCGAGAGAGTTCTTGGGCTTGATGCTGTGACTCAATATCCAGTTGGCAATATTAGCCAGCGGGGTTTTTGCCCTGGGTTGGTGTGCCAAGAAGACTAACAGATTTGAATAAAGAACAGATGTATCTCAGTTATATTAAAGTTGGGTTTACTTATAGTTACATTTACCCTTTGTAAATTGTACAGGAAAAATTGATTTTTTTTAGTTATGGTTTGTGGTTGTTGATTCAAAATATTTTTGATCAGTTGACATTATTTTTAGAAAATAGTAATGATTCAAGAAAGGGGCTTTTGAATAGTAGCATCTAGTTGTGGAGTTCCTGCTCAGGCTCCCTCTCAAATATACTCTTAAAAATGATTGTTTGTTAAAAAATTACATTACTTCTGTATACATATAAATACCTTTTTAATAAAATGCCACTAAGTTACAACAATTTCTTTTAAATATAACAGTGATATAGAATTTTAAATATTTTTTAAAGCAAGTAAATTTCTTTTAACTAACTTTGATCCTGTTTATTGAGTTCTTAATTTTCATCTTATACAAATGATGTGTACAACATTTTTTAAAAGAAGAATGTAAAATTCTTTTTGTCAAATTAAAATAGATGATTCGTGATTAATTACTATACATCAGATATCTGAAAAATGTGATGCAAACAAAAATGGAATTTTAAAAAATGCAGGTATTTAAAATTATTTTATAAACTAATGAGGCAGAGATGTATAGGAGATAAAATAAGTGAGGCATTTATTCTATCCCTCCTCTTCCTATTGTTATGTGCAAAATGTGCCTCAAATTCTTCTGACCAAAAAAAAAAGAAGAAGAGAGAATCTGCTATCCTAAGTAATCCTAAGTAAAACAAAAAGGACTTTGCATAACTGTGCATTTAACAAGTAGGTTATAAAATTGAAATAGAAAGTATGTTCCTGAGATATTCTTCTATGTTTTAATATTGGTTTTGAGAGTAATGTCCCATTGGTGGCCTTCTGTTGATTATAATTTATATTTTTAAAAGATGCATATTAAATATGAAGATGACAGCCAGTTTGCTATAGTAGTTAAGGCCTCTGGCTAGAAACCAGGAGACAGTGAGTTCTAGTCCTGCCTTAGGCACAAAAACAGCCGGGTGACCTTGGACCAGTCACTTTTTCCCAGTCTTAGGGAAACCACTTCTTAAAAACCTTGCCAAGAAAACTTCAAGAATCAGACATGATTGAACGGAAAGAAAAAATTGCGAAGATGCATATTAAGTTACTTCCTAATCTGAGAAAGACAGAGATGAGCGCACATATAAATAGCTGAAGGAAATAGCCTAATGAAATAAGGGAATGATTAGATCACTCGATATATTTTCTTTTTATTACAGGTAGCCTGTACAAAAACCACAGCACAAGCTTTAGTCTCTCCAATTTAGCACTTCCAACCAAAGCTGTGAGAGACAAAACCACTCCATTTCCTAGTCTGAAAGGTAATTGTTTTTGTTGCCAGTTAATGCTTTCATAACTGATTGCCAAGTAGTCACAAAATATATCTTCTTCCTCAAATATGTTTTGTGAAACAGGACAATGAGAAAATAAGAATCCCGAATGGTAATGCTTAGGATGTTTTTCCAATATCTATTCATGGCATGTATAGAGTAAACATTGGAATGGCAGTGACCATTGAAATATACTTAGTGGGGCTTTGTTCATATGTCTTTTTACTCTGCAAACATTTTATTAAGTATTATATCAGTCATGTGGAGCACTAATATGGGAGAGATGTTTCAGCAGCCTTCATATAAACTAACTTTTAATGACCTCTACGTATAAATGTTTGCTAGATGGAAATTAACTTGAAAGTGAATATATTAATAATTTTTCTCTTGGGAGCAGTTGCAGTTAATTAAGCTGGATGCGGAGGTGTCCACAACAAGTTATATTGATGCAAAAATAATGACACACGGCAATACAGGTGATCCTTGACTGATGACCCCAATTGGGACGTGAATTTCTGTTGTAAGTTGTTGCTGTCATAAGTCAAGTGAAATCCGATTTTATGACCATTTTTATGATGGTTGTTAAGTAAACACCACAGTCTTCCAAATGGGTGGTTTTTGCTGGAAGCCAACAATGAAGCTTACAAATCATGATCACATGACCACAGGACATTGCAGTTGGTCATAAATGCGAACCAGTTGCCAATGCCTGAACAGTGAGCACATGAACATCGGGTTGGTGCGATGATCGTTAGTGTGAGGACTGGATTTATTTCAGCACGGTCATAACTTTGAAAGGTTGCTAAACCAAAAGTTATAAGTCAAGGACTAGCTGTATTGTGTGATAAATCTGATTCTCTTGTACTTGCATCCCAATTTGTGGCCCAAATTCTTAGGACACAGTATTTGTGTCGTAGCCTTATATTTCCTGTGGATAGTCATGGCTGAACCTTTCAGTAATTTGAAGAGTGAAGAATAAATACAGGTTGTAGAAGTTACTGTTCTTTTATATATACTACAGTCAATATTAGTCAAATTTACCAATGAACCTAAGCCTTATCATTTTTTTGTACTTGAACTTTTTAGTTGCTCAACTAGAAGGAGGCTTTGTTTGTCTTTTCAGTTCTTGTATATGATTAGAAAAAATATTTTTTTTCTTTGTAATAAGTTGATTTTATTTATTTCTTCCCCTTCTCCATTTTCATCGGTAAAGATTACTTTAATCTGGAANCTAATAAGAGCCATTTGGACATGATAATATGTGGGGAAGTAGATAGTACCATTGGCTTGTCCCTCCTCTCCCTAGTGATTCTTAGATGTATTTGCAGTATATCTTGCTCATTTTGATTAGCTGTGTTTTTCAAAGGAAGCTTGCATATTACTTTCTAAGGAGAAGCACAGTTTGATTTGAATTATTGTGTGACTAAAATTGGTGCTATAGTTTTTTTAGGAGTAGTGGTTTAGCCTGTTTTGGAAGGGATTCGAGAGAGTTCTTGGGCTTGATGTTGCGACTCAATATCCAGTTGGCAATATTAGCCAGCGGGGATTTTGCCCTGGGTTGGTGTGCCAAGAAGACTAACAGATTTGAATAAAGAACAGATGTACCTCAGTTATATTAAAAATGGGTTTATTTAGAGTTACATTTACCCTTTGTAAATTGTACAGGAAAAAATGATTTTTTTAAACATTTGAGTCTGTTGTATCATTTTAATTAGTTATGGTTTGTGGTTGTTGATTCAAAATATTTTTGATCAGTTGACATTGTTTTTAGAAAATAGTAATGATTCAAGAAAGGGGCTTTTGAGTAGTAGCATCTAGTTGTGGAGTTCCTGCTCAGGCTCCTTCTCAAATATACTCTTAAAAAATGATTGTTTGTTAAAAAATTACATTACTCCTGTATACATACAAACACCTTTTTAATAAGATGCCACTAAGTTACAACAATTTCTTTTAAATATAACAGTGATAAAGAAATTTAAATAATTTTTTTAAAGCAAGTAAATTTCTTTTAACTAACTTTGATCCTATTTATTGAGTTTTTAATTTTCATCTTATACAAATGTTGTACAACATTTTCTTAAAGAAGAATGTAAAATTCTTTTTTTCAAATTAAAATAGATGATTCATGATTAATTACTATACATCAGATATCTGAAAAATGTGATACAAACAAAAATGGAATTTTAAAAAATGCAGGTATTTAAAATTATTTTATAAACTAATGAGGCAGAGATGTATAAAATAAGTGAGGCATTTATTCTATCCCTCCTCTTCCTATTGTTATGTGCAAAATGTGCCTCAAATTCTTCTGACCAAAAAAAAAAAAGAAGAGAGAATCTGCTATCCTAAGTAATCCTAAGTAAAACAAAAAGGACTTTGCATAACTTTGTGCATTTAACAAGTAGGTTATAAAATTGAAACAGAAAGTATGTTCCTGAGATATTCTTCTATGTTTTAGTATTGGTTTTGAGAGTAATGTCCCATTGGTGGCCTTCTGTTGACTATAATTTATATTTTTAAAAGATGCATATTAAATATGAAGATGACAGCCAGTTTGCTATAGTAGTTAAGGCATCTGGCTAGAAACCAGGAGACAGTGAGTTCTAGTCCTGCCTTAGGCACAAAAGCAGCTGGGTGACCTTGGACCAGTTACTTTTCTCCAGCACTGGAGATGGAGGATCCACCCGTGGGTAGTGACTGTATTCCTGCCCAATCAGATCAAGTCAGCCAAAGTTGTCACGCCCTGTCCTTGGACCTATGCCCAGTCTTGACTTGATCTTGCCCATGAACAGGACGTACAACTCTGGCTCGTAGAGACTATCTGAATTTAGTGGTTCCTCCATCTCAGTTCT
>NW_015387043.1:221943-242167 GCF_001527695.2 Protobothrops mucrosquamatus
TCAAATTTACCAATGAACCTAAGCCTTATCATTTTTTTGTACTTGAACTTTTTAGTTGCTCAACTAGAAGGAGGCTTTGTTTGTCTTTTCAGTTCTTGTATATGATTAGAAAAAATATTTTTTTTCTTTGTAATAAGTTGATTTTATTTATTTCTTCCCCTTCTCCATTTTCATCGGTAAAGATTACTTTAATCTGGAAGTGGGAAGGGATATGGATAAAGGTTGGTATAATGTCTTGCTAACATTTGACCTTTTAATGATAAAGGCCAAAAGTTGGTTTTCTGTTGCTGCCTTAAAGTTTGCTTTGGATAGCATAACTTTCTTTCTTGGGTGTGTGTGTTTATGTAAAATATACATCCCCAAATGATTGGGAGCTGCCCAGAGTTTGATATAAGATGGACGGCTATATAAATGTTTTAAATAAATAAAATAGTAACTGAAAAGGAATGTGAGTACTCTAAAGTTTCTGCATGATACCTTAACAATGTTTCCATCCGCTTACATTCTAATGAGCATATTTTTTTATCGCTCACATTTCTCTGTTAGCTAAATCTAATATTAATAACACACATTGGAAGAAAACAGTGATGGGTGATTCCATTTCTTTTCATGTTTTTGTCTCATTTTCTGCAGTTTATCATTTTTTGACAATTCCTGTTCAGTGTGATCTCTTGTTCTATGTTATACCAATGATATTTTTAACCTTTGGAATAGACAGTTTCTTTGCATGTACTTCTGCCTTTTTCATAAATAATATATAAATAAGGGTTTCTGCTTTTTTTTGAGTGAATATTAGAATAATATGGGCCTTTTATAAGATAGCCAGATAAAACTTTATCATGAAACGCCAGTTTCACAGAAATATAAGTTTACGAGGCTAAAAGTAACTAACCCACAATCTAAATATTGACTCTTTGTTTAAGATCAGTTTCAAACTCTCAGCTTTCTTTCTCTGGATCATCCACTCAAAATGCATACCGTATTTATTTATTTATTTATTTATCAAATTTAGAAACGGCCATCTCCCTCACACAGGAACTATGCAATCTATCTTGGGCACCGACTCACACTCACATATACAAGGGCTTCTGCAGGGGATATCAGAAAGTCAAGATGGCAGTTGTGACCATGCAAAGAGAACCCCCATCTTTTTTTATATATGCATGCATGTCAAAAAGGGCAGGGTTTCAGTTTTGTGATTATAACCACCATCTTGACTTTTTTGACCAACCCTGCACAAATGTACATGCACGTAGTCAGATGCTTTCTTGCTTTCTCCCACTTCCCTCATGTCTGTAGCCTTTCCTACTTCCTCCTCAGAACATTCCTCTTCTAGTTCTCCTGCCGCAACTCCCCCCCTCTTCTTACAAAGCAATGAATTCCACCTTTTTCCTCTTCATTTTAGACATGGTTGATGTTTGAACCAGAGGCATTTTAGGGAATAAAAATTGCAAGTGGCTGAAAACCAGCTCTTTACTTTAAATTGCTCCCTTTGTAACTAGATTTTTTTTTTAAAAAAAGCTTAAGAATTAGCAGGGTATTTCACAGGGGGAGATAAAGGGTGAAGTAATGCCTACAGATAGCAGTTTATGAGTAGATGAGTAATGCAGTTAGCAGTTTATGAGTAATGCCTATCCCTCAGTTTACGAGTAGATGAGTAGATATGAGAGCTATCTTTCTTAAGAGTCATAATAGTAATGGATGGTATTGTAGCAAAGTTAACATATATGTATATTGAATTTTTAAAACATATTTAACTAAAAGGAAAACAATCCTGAATTTAAAACATTGGAATATTGGACAGAAGAATATTTATGTGCTTCTGTTCCTTTGCTGAATTCTCAACAAATATAATTCTCCCATTTTAGAAATAAACTATTTGTGGAAATAAAATATGCTTCCTTTCAGGTAAATAAAGTATTTGAAAACTTTGCAGTAGATTTGTTCACTAGGTATAGTATCTTATTAGATTCCATTTCTCAATATTTTATTATCCTTTCCAGCAATTTCTTTTAGATTTGGTTTTTAATGTACCTTCCTTTATTTTCTTAAAGAAAAATAATTTCATTTTTGGAACAGAAAAAAAATATATATTTAATTTTGAATGGAGCACAGAGTTATCTTCTAGATTTGTAATAACTTTAAAATCAGCTTAAGGGCAAGTCTATACTGTAAATGTGAGATAGTTGTATGGTTTTTTAACTTTCAAGAAGGCCCCCAAGGGGCCTTAGAAATTTTGTGATAAGAGTTGGGGGATTAGGAAATATATAGCTCCAGCAATGAAATACAGTACACTGTTTAGGGAGTTTTATGTGAAAGTGATGATATTCAACTATTTTATTTTAATTATTGATAATCTGAGACTTGGTTCAGGAGCAGCACCAGTGCAAATGCTAAATAAGAGATAGGGGATACAGTGTCATGGCCTTCTTGCCCTCCCAAGACTACTGATACTTTTGTTTAGTTGGTTTTACCTCCCACTTCTTGATTATTCTTACAGCACTGAGGGAAGCTACTAATTTAATATAGAAATGGTGGTGATTTTACTAGTATACTACTAATTGTTTATTTTGTGTCCCAGTATTTGGGCTAAATACTATAATGGAGATTATTACTGAAGCTGGGCCAGTAAGCAATGAAGGTGGGTCCTTTGCATCATGAGTTGTGCATGACATACCGATTCCCAGTCAGCATTTTGTGCCTGTCTTTGGGCAACTTTACCACTGATAACCAAGATTGTATGATCTCTACTAATCACATTCCCATATCACATTACGCTTTTCCATATGTTGTTGAATCCGAAGATGGTTCTTGTGGCAGAAATGCATGCAGAGCAGCTGAGCTTCTCCTGCTTTTCACCTTCTGCTTTTACTACCATCTTCTCTTTTGTCTCATTCCCATTACTGTTTTCTGCCGATGTATGATGCAGTAATACAAAATATGCTGCTGCTTTTTCAAGTTTTTTTTTGTACGTCCTTTTAAATAGAATGTTAGTTAATTCCTGTATGTCTCATTAATAGCATTTATGGACTTAAAACGTCTTTCTCAGTAAATGTTTTCTCGTTCTGCCTCTTTACTTATGCAGGAAACAGGCGAGCACTGGTCGATCAGAAGTCTTCTGTTATAAAGCACAGCCCAACAGTGAAAAGGGAATCTCCTTCACCACAAGGACGAACCAGTAATTCCAGGTAAAATATTTAAGGCACAGCTTGGCAAGTAGCTTCTTTTACATTGCCTGATTTCTGAAGCTTCTGCAACTACTATTGTACCTGCCTTCTCTGTTGAAGTCTGTTGCCTGGAAGAGAGAGAAAATAATAAAGGAATGGGATCGTCTGCTTTTAACTTTCTGTCAACAACACTTGATTCATAATTATTTATTTATTTGTTATTCTTATAGACTGAGAAGTTTACGTTGTCTCGTAGAAGCCACACAAGATAGCCACACAGACAGACAAATGTATGTCCCTAGCCAGCATTTCGAATCTTCTTAGTGGTCTACCCATCATATTGTAATCAAGTCTATCCATCTTGCTGCTGGTCATCTTCTTTTTCTCTTTCTTTCTATCTTTCTTAGCACTGTAGACTTAAAAGAGCTAGGTCTTCTCATAATATGTCCATATATGATAACCTTCAGCCTGGTCATTTGCACCTTGATAAAAACTCTGGGTTGATTTATTTTGTGATCTTTTGTTTTCTTGTCTATCCATGATTTTCTCAAGTTCTCAAAATGAGCTTTCTCATTTTGAACTCAAAGTTCAAAATACTGCTTCTTCAAAATACAACTTACACTGGCCTTGAATATTATTGGAAGAACTATTATCTGCATGATTCTGACTTTTGTAGGAATAGATACATCATGATATCTAAGTATTCTTTGCTATCCTACAGAGTGCTAATCTGCAATATATTTCTTAGTTGCTGGTTTCTTTACTGAAATAAAGCACACATTGCCTTTTGGAGGGATATTCTTTTGTTTTCTCAGTTATCCAGTGTACACCTGAACCAATGTCTCTACTTCCTCATTCTTTTCATAAAACCAGCTTGAATATCAAGCATATTCTGTTCTGTGAAGGGCTCTTAATTTGTAGTCATGTGCATTATTTTTCTAGCATGTGAAATATTGTACAATAGTCTGCGTAATCCGTTAACTCTCTTTGATATTGGTATGCAGACTGATCTCTTCTAATCTATTGGCCAATATATTGTTCTCCAGATTAACTAGCATAGTTTGATTATAAGCTTGACAGTTTCTTTTTCTGTTACTTGTCATACTCAAACAATTTTCTGTAAGCCTTTGGCCTGGTAATGACTGGAATGCTGATCTGATTTCATCTTCTAGCATTAGAGGTTTTTATAAGTAGGGAGTATAATATTGTGCAAACAGGTTGGCTTTGTTCTTCCACTTTAGCTTGACTTGGAATGTCAGCACGAACAGTTTGTGATTGTTTCACAGTTATTGACCACATCTTTACTGTCATTACAGCTCTTCCATTTCCTTGTAGCAATGCCATGATTGTTTTGCATTTTGTGTACTTTACCTGGTAATGTCCACATGCACAGGTATTGTTGTGGTTGTTAGAAGACTGTTAGCAGTGAAAAAATCACTACATTGGCAGAAGCCTGTAAGTCATTCTCCTCCTTTATTTCTGTTTCTTAGACCATGTAATTGAACTACACTTCTCTACTTAATATTTCCAATTTTAACATTCTAATGTCCAAACACAAGCAGTATATCTTGCAAATTTTGCCATTTTCAGATTAAACTTGACTGTAATCCTTGCCATCCTCCTGTTCTTCTGCATCAGTGGTTCAAGCACAAATTTGTATAACGAATTAAAGGGCTGTCCATGAAGTCTAATTGATATTATTCTATCATTAACTACATTGACATGAGTTTTATCTTTGCATATCCTTCTTGACTATAAAAGCAACGCTGTTGCTTTTTTGTTTTTCCCGTCTTGACTAGTGAAGCAGTGTGATCTTTTGATTGAAAATGCCCAGTATCCGATTTATTTCAGTTGGCTGAAAATTTCATTATTCAGCTTAATCTCATCTTTCATTGTGTTGAGCTTTCACATATTTATCCTTTTTATGTTCCATATTACACTTTAATTCTTTCTTTGCAGTTTTATATTTTCTTTTCCTGCATGGCAGCATCAGCAACTAGACTTCCTCAAGGCTTTAATCTAGTCATGTTTAAAAAAAACCATTAGTATTGTGAAAGATCTTCAACTGTTCTTCAGTAGAGCGTTGAGTGCTATCCAACCTGAGGAGCCTGATTATATGACAATATCTAGTCAGTCATTTTATATTGTCTATCCATGTGACTTTCTTGGTAAAATATAGGGATAGTTTAATATTGCCTTCTGCACAATATGAAATCATAGCTTTGCTGTTTTCACTAATGTGATCATCCATATGCAACATATTTCTGTATTGCTGCTGTCCGATATAAGCATCTGCTTTCTACAGCTGGATTGAGTTTTATTTCTTAGGTGATTCTCCTGGGGGTATATCTTCTTGGCACACATTGCCTCTATTCATAGCTTATCTCTCCCGGGAACACTCTGTGATGATGTAGTATAGTAGGACATGAGGGAGTGAGAATGGCAGCAATATTCCTTGTAGCTTACAATTTTACAGTTCAAATATTAAAAACACAACATCATAAAATACACCCTGCAAGACTGGGAGCAGTCTTAAAAATAAAAGTAATACAAAAAAATATCAGTCTTAGATACCTTAACAGAATAACAGAGTTGGAAGAAACCTTGGAGGTCTTGTAGTCCAACACCCTGCTCAGGCAGAAAATCCTATGCCTTCCTAAGCATCATAACGTGAAATAAGAATTTCTGGATATAGGCTGTTCCAGAAAGATGGAACCTTAATTGTCAACCCTTCAATATTGTACAGATAAGGGAACAGATTCTACAAAAAACTAGAACTAAACTTCATTGACATATTAGCAGAATCTTGAAAGTCTGATTGTTTTTCTTATCTTCCTCTTATATCTTAGTGAGTTAGAAATGAATCAGCCTGAGTCTCTTCTTAATAACTAGCTCCTTTCCAGGGCTTGAGGATTTCTATCCTTTTTGTTAACGGCTTCCGAATATTTCCCTCAAAGCCTAATGTTATATTATTGGCTCTCATTAGTAAACATACTGCTGCATTTTGTATTAGGCATAGGCTTCTTCCAACAAATTACCATTTTCTCTGAATATGACTATGTTATAGTCCAGGACTCAGACATAAGAGTCTTTGTACCGCCAAAGTTGCTTCCTACTTATTTAAGGCAACATTTTCTTTTTTCAAAAAACAATATATGTTTATTTTCTTTTAAAAAATGCTGCTTAAAGTTGCTACATAAAGCAAAATAATATATAATATGCTTTCAGTTCTTAAGTCTTGCAATCCAAGCATAGTGCGGAATGCTATTTTACATAAAAAATAAAAAAAGATCTTTCTTTTAATAATTATAGTGATAGAAAAGCTGTAGAAGTTTTGCGTTGATTCTTTTTTTTTTACTATATGCCTCCTTATAGTGAAAATCAGCAGTTCTTGAAAGAGGTGGTGCACAATGTCCTAGATGGACAAGGAATTGGTTGGTTAAACATGAAGAAAGTACGTCGTCTCTTGGAAAGTGAGCAACTCCGTATGTTTGTATTAAGTAAGCTTAATCGCACTATCCAGTCAGAGGAGGATGCTCGACAGGATCTTGTCCAGGATGTGGTTAGTTTTATTTTTACTTTTTTCCCTCATCCATCCATGAATGAATTTTGCTGTGAGTTTCTGTACTGAAACTTATTTAAGATCGTTCACAAGGAAACTGCTGCTACAAGCCTTACAATATAAAGAATAAAATAATACAAAGTAATGTATCAAATGTTGTAGATCAAGAAGGAAATTGCTTGCTGAAAAAGCATTAGTACCTTCTAATGAAATGTAGGTAGTACTTGGTCAAATGTTTTTTTCCTCAGAGCTGAACTTCAATATGGTCAGTTTAACTGAGAAATACTACTTCCAACTGACAGTAGAAAATGGAGGCAGAGCTCTCTGAATGAGTTTATTTCCCAGATAAATTCATATGGGCAGAAGAGCGCCCAGTGATATCACAAAGGGTTTAAGAAGCCAGTATTAGAAGTAGGGATTAAAAAATATTAATCAATTATTTAGTTTGACGCACCTTAATTTGCATTCAGAAATTATTTATTACTATAGTTTCTCTATTGCCAACTTTTGTAGATTCCCAGTCACTAACGCACGGGTGTCAAATTCGATCACATCATATGACGTATCATGACGTATTGCGACATTTTTTGCCTTTGCGGAGCCAGGGTGGGCATGGCCTGCACATGACGCATCCGGCCCATGGGCTGCCAGTTTGACACCCCTGCACTAACAGAATATTATAATATAATATTATGACATATAAAAGCATCCCTAGTACCATAAATACCTCCTTCTCATAACAGATCTTTTTCATCAGTCATTAAAGTCCAAGTGGAAGATACAGTTAAAGGAAATATCCCATGGTTTGCTCCAGGTTTATAGTAGCAGATATATTTCAGTAGGTTTACGGACAGTCCCACATAAAGCATATGACAATGACTAGGATATGGATGATTGAGAAGAGTCAGAATTGTTAAGCTAAATGTAAACATAACATAAAAGATCTGGTAAATTTCCAGAGGCCTGCTGGATCCTTGAGTACTCAGACTAAGAATCTGTTGCTTTAGTGAAAGTATAATTCAATCAAAAGTGAATATGCATCTCTAGGATTCTCAGATTCATCAGTCAGTAATGTCTCTACCTTAATTATGTCTCAATGTATTCTCTTATGTCTAATCCAAAACTGTCCAAGCACTGGCTTAAAGGTTCACCCTTGGGATCTGAAAATGGAAAGAAGTAGAATTAGATGCCATTTGACATCCCGAAACTCTACAAGTGGTTCCTTATAGATGTTAAACAATATGAAAAACAAAAAGTCAAAAATATTTATTTGTGATATTTATATCCCCTGAGCTGAAGGTGACAGAAATACTTTTGACAGTTTTTCCCCCATCAGCCATCTGTGAAAATAGGTTTGGCTAATGAGATTGGCCCAAAGTCACCCAGTGAGCTGCCATGCCCGAGGGTGCACATACATACAGTACATATGTATGGATGTGAGAGAATATGTATAAACATCAGCACCATTTTCAGGGATCCATTTTTAAGAGAAATGAATGGAAATATCAGAGGTGTGGGGTTCAGTGGCTTAATGATGATGGAGATGGTTCGAGTCCTAGTACTGCGTGTCGAGATGAGCTCCCGTCACTCACCTCAGCTTTTGTCCATCTAACAATTCAAAAGCATGTTCTATGCAAGTAGATAAAATACGTACCACTTTGATGGGGAGATGAGCTGGTACTCCATGCAGGTAATCAGATTCCTGTCCTCTGATCCTTCCTGGTTGCAGCACCCATTTGTGAGGTGGCTCTGGGGAGGGAGGGGCCTTGGAAAAGGCTGCAGTAAGAGCCACTTGTCTTTCTTTCTGGTGTGAAGCCAGCTTGCCCTCTTGTGGCACACCATGGGAAGCACAAAACCGTTTCCTACAACAGGGCTGGTACCTTGGCAGCCAGACTATTACTCTGCAATTCATTGTAGTTTCCTGGCTAATGTAACAATGCCAAATGCTAATAATAATGATGATGAAGATGAAGATGATGATGGAAACATCATAAAACAATGCCTAGTCTAAGAGCTTATTGTGTCCTGCAGAGATGCTGTTAAGTAATTTAGAAAATACTGAGTTAAATGGACTTATAATATATGATACTTTTCTTTGTTTTAAATTTCAGACAGCATAACTAAATTATAGAAAATGAATTAAAATGCAAGGAAATTCTGGTTTTTTTTAAAATAATATCTTAGAAAGGCTGTGGAATTGGCTTCTGATTAACAAAGCATTCTTACAGATGAGCCTTTTTGTTTTAGGAGATTAACCGAAAGGTTTACAAAGGAATGCTGGATTTACTAAAATGTACAGTATCAAGCCTTGAGCAGTCATATGCAAATGCTGGACTTGGAGGCATGGCAAGTGTGTATGGCTTGCTAGAAATAGTTCATACTCATTACTATAACAAAGGTAAGACAATACTAAAAATTAGTGTATCATAAATACTGTGAAACGCCTTTTGTGGCAGAACTAAATCTAGCCTGCCAGTCAATTATTTTATGGACTTTATAAGTAGAGGCTATAAAGCAATTGTGCCTAATTATTAAATGTATCAGTTATAAAATATTTATTTGCTTTGTTGGTTTAAAAAATATTTGTGTGAATGACTTGAGAGAAACAGGCAGGCAAAAACAAACAGATATTATCCTTCCCTCAAGAAGTGAAGTGGGGCCTCTGCAAAAAATATTATTAGATCCCTAAGTTGGTGTTTCTCCTCTTTCATACTTCTGGTTTTCACTCAAGAGGTGCGATATTAAAGGTGAAGTGCAGCTGTAGTTAATCTGAGTTAATGCTTCTCAAACCTAGGTAAATTACCCCAAGTTGAGTAAAAATGGTTTTTCTTTTGGTAATGATACCAACCTATTACCCAATCACAACAGGGACATTTAAATCAGGTCTTTATGATAAGGGGTTTTGCGAAACGAAGGAACTTAGCATTTTGGGAAGCACTAAGTTATATGGAACTGCCTGATTGACATTTTGATTTATTTTGTTGGGAATGCCCGGTCCACTAAGTCATTTTATTAGCAAATCAGCATTAAGATGATCACTATCACTAAAATAAGTTTTAAAAAAGTATGTTTCAGTTATATTACTTATGAAGCAGAGTGGGGAAGGATTAAACTGTTATGAATAAGAGACAGGCAGCGAATGCAGTATACTTCCTTCCATCATCAACCTGGCTCATTGCATGAATTGATCAAGGGGAAAATGATCACAAAGCAGGTGGAGTTTGTTGTTTCTTCTCTGTAGTCTGGCTACTTTCAGGGAGATGGGAGGTGATAGGAAAACCAGAGGTTTTCTGAGTCAATTGAATTGAATTTATTATATTGAATCAATTCCAATGTGAAATATAGGAATAAAACATATTTAACTTTCTAGTTAAGTCTTTATTCATTGCCTTTAACCAGTCCTTGTCTGGTTAAAGACAATGAATAACCATTTGCTTATTTATTTATTTATGCGTATACATTGGTGGCATCATCAAGAGCAGGTCTGCAGTTACAGAGATTAGAGATTTATTCAAGATAATGTGTTCCCAAAAGACTGTGGGTTAGAGTTGTGCATGCATTTGGAAGGGTGCTTTGCCAACCATATTGTCTGATTGAAGAATAAAAGCATTAGAGCAATCTTATCCTGCAAAAGACTTAGTTTGGCTACTTAAAAAGCTTTTCCAGGTGGAACTGCCAGCAGAGCAAGAGATAATCTTCAAAACAGCCATGTAACCCTAGAGCAGGGCTTTTCAATCGGTAGTACGCATACCACCAGTGGTACATTGGCACCTGGCAGGTGGTACGCAACCCTGCCCAGCCTAGCCAAGTGTAGCGGGGGGGAGGGAACGAGCTAAAGCGGTGCAGCACAGGACTTGCTATGAGAGAGTCCTTAGGATCGGCACTTCTGGCGCACCCGGAAGAGAAAGGAGGAGGGGGGCAGAGACAGGAGAGGCTATAAAAGGAGGCAGTTTTGGCGGGAGAGGGAGAGAAAAAAAGACGCAGCCTTGGGAAGAGGAGGAGTCAGCTGGAGCTGAACCGAAGAGAAAAGGATGAGGAGGGGGGAGAGAGGAAAGGAGATAAAACAGGCCGGCCGGGAGCCGATCTACAACTTTGTGGCAGCCATCTCTGCTGGGCGTGCACAGAGGTGGCAGCAAAAAACAGGGAAGAAATGCAGCGGGGGAGGGGTCACCCTCTATGAGGAATGAAGAAAGGCACCATTGGCTGGAGGTGAGCCACGGAAGGAGGAAGGAAGGAACAAAGAAGATGGGAATGAGAAAAAGGGAGGCAGGGAATGAGGGAGGGAGGGAAAAAGGAAAGAAGGAAGGAGATGGGAATGAGAACAGGGAGGCAAGGAAGGAGGGAGGGGAGGGATGGAGGGAGGGAGGAAGGAAGGAAGGAGATTGGAATGGGAAGGAGGGAGGGTCTGAGGGAAGTCCTGCCTTAGCTCTTGGCCACCAGCAGCTCTGCTGCCCTTTTGCCATCCCCTTGCCCCCTCCTCCTGGCCTTTCCTGGTAGTTTCCCATCCTATCACTGAGGATGCTTTGGTTACAAAACTGGGTCTCCTCTCATGGAGAGGAGTGGGTCTCCTTCTGACCTATGCACTTTGCCCTCCTGCACCCACCATGAGCAACATGGCCAAGGAGAGTGAGTGCAGTAGCAGCAGCCTCGAGGAGGAGGTAAGTGCAGCTGGGTGCCCCCTCGGGCAAGTGGGGCTGGAGTGGGTTGCGCTGCGGGATCCTGGTGCCCTGGGAGCTTGAGGGCCAGGCTGGACACTTGCCCTCTACTGCCCAGGGCTCCGGGCAGCCTGCGCCACTGTCCGGGAGTCCACCGCATGGCCCAAGAGTGACGGCGAGGCTCCTCCGGTAGACCATTCCCTGGCGCCCACCTCAGTCCCATCCCCCTCCATCGTAGACCCCAGGACCCCCCTACAGCCCTGCCTGTCCACCCACAGGCACCCCCGACCTGAGCAACATTGAGCTGGTCACGTCCCCCAGCCATTAATTTTGCTTGTCAAAAGGTTGCAAAAGGGGATCACGTGACCCTGGGACACTGTGACCATCATAAATATGAATCAGTTGCCAAGCATCCAAATATAAATCACATGACCCTGGGGATGCTGCAGCGGTCATAACTATGAAAAATGGTCATAAGTCACTAAGTGAACTGTTGTAAGTCAAGGACTACCTGTACTTTATCACTTTTTTCCTTTTTTGGGGGGGATCATCAAGGTTTTGACACCTTGCTAGGCGAGTGGTGGCACTCGAATATTGTCATATCCTAAAAGTGGTACAATCGGTGAAAAGGTTGAAAAGCCCTGCCCTAGAGGACTCCCAGATCCTTGGATGCAAAAATGCAGTTTTCAGATGGTTTTTTCAGGCCTGCTCCATACTTATTTGAAAAGCTGGAAATGGATAAAAATGACTGAATTAAACAAACCTATATTTACATTTCCTGTTTACCTTTTGCGTTAACAGACATCCCATATTTAAACATCACTTATTTCTGCAAGCAGTTGACACTGGCATATAGAAATCTCTTTTATTATATGAAACAAGACTTCCATCAGTAGGGGTCTGATTGGTAAGGAAGAATGCTATAACAGGGCATTGCTTTAAATAGACTTCCATAACAATGGATGTATAGTATTATTGTATTCTTCTGCATACAAGCCAGCCATGATTTTAAGATATCTAATCTAATTGTAACACAACATGTAAGTTCCAATATACTAGAATCTATGTGCTACTAAAAGTATCATTGTCATGACCAACTGGGCAAAACAATGCATCATAAGGCAACAATTTTCAACCCTAGTTGCCTCAAATGGGCTTACTTTCAGAATGTGTCCAAATTCCAGGGTCCATGATAGCTGAGTGAAATTTGAGAAAGTTGTAGGTGCTTCAGTGCTGTAGACTGCTGCTGCTGCGATCATGTGATCTTCATGTTCAACAATCTGTGACAGTTTCCCAGACAGTCTCACAATCCGTCTCTCCCTCATTAGGCTACTTACCAGCCTGCTGGAAAGGGAAGGGAAGGAAGGTAGGGAGGAAGAAACTCCTGCACATCCTTTCTGGCCCATGCCAGCCTCCTGTGCGCTCCTATGACTTGGGCCACCTCTCCTTCCCTGACCAGCACCGACCTCCCAGGTGCTTTTCAAACCTCTTGTGTACCTCCACACACCCTCCTTGACTTGCTTAACGGTATTGGCAAATAACATTTCTTGACCTGATACTGAAGATACATTAAGTTTGGCAAGAGTTTTTCACCGTAGGGCCAACATAAGGTTACTTGTTATAGGGGAAATTTTCTCTAACTGGAAAAAAACACTAAAATAGTTCTCAAGTCACAATTTCGTAGTCAGCTAAATTTATGTTAGAAGGGGCCATCCTTAAAATAACCACGTTTCAATATATTAGTATTTTGTGAACTTCTCTCTAACTGATGATAAGGTCTAGATGTGAAGGTATTTTTAATGATTGTAAAGAATTAACACCATCTATCAAGCCCTTCTCTCCTTTCTTCTCATTCTCTCTTCTGATTGTTGTTGGCATATTTACTTGTTTTTGGTTTTCTTTGGCTGCTTATCTCTCTCTATTCCTTTCTTTTAAAGAGCCTGAAAAAAGAAAGCGAAGCCCAATAGATGGAGCAATCACTCCGGTTGGCAAAGATCCTATTTTAGCCAGGAGGGTGGAACCGAAACCCAAGGTGCAACTACAAGTACCTCAGCTCATGCCAAGGGCACCAGGCCTTTCAGGGAAAGGGCCAAGGGAGTTTGACACAAGGAGTTTAAAGGAGGAAAATTTTGTAGCTTCTATTGGTGTGTATTTTAATATACGTGGAATGCAGGAAAGTGATTGTGCATTGGCATTAGAATCTACTTGCATCTTTCTCATTAAAACATTATTCCCTTCATTGCTCTAGTAATGCGCTTCACTCTCACGCAGTTTGCAAAGACTGGTCATATATTTTCTTCTCCCATTTTGAACAAGAATCAACTCAACATTGTGGATGAGTTAATTTCTTTTTTTAAAATGGAGACTATTATATGATACTGACATCACAGACTTTAATTACATCCAGTTGAGTTACTATAAACAAATTGGCTGGCTGTCCTTCAAAGGGATGTTTCCTGGAAGTACATACACAAAGGATTGACTGACTTTTAGATAAATACAAATTATTTTACTTATTTGTAAGTAAATCCCACTGAGTTCTTGGGAGTTCTTGAAAGTCAGTGCTATGCATGTATGTTATAAATAGGTCACAGTTATGTGTATTTGGACTCATGGGTATTCCTTTATTATTGTCTTTTTCCCCCAGCAAAATTACATTTAATGCTTTATCCTTTTTTATATTCCTGAGAAACAAACGATCGTTCCAAAATACATATAGTGACATATAGAACTCTGTGAAATATAATTGCATTAGGTTTGGAATTATTGCACTATCCAGGCAGAAAAACACCTAGCCAGTTTTCTGAATGATTGTCTCTTCATTCATTCTGTTAGCTGAATTGTTAGGTTAATGTTTAATTTTTTTTGCCATTCAGGATTTTAAAAAAATCAGGTTTTGAAGGGTTGTAGCAGAAATAACCATCTATGTATAAAGGAAACAGATTATTCAATCTCTGGTCACTATAGAAAGATTATATATTTTTTGCAAATTAGTTTATGTAACTTTTTCATTAACTATTTGTCTGTTCTAATTTGAGGTGAATGATTATGAGTCCTATACCAATATGCACATAAAACAATAAAAATAACAGTAAGGAAATATGAACAGCTCTTCTATGTTTGGCCAATACATGACAAATTAGTGAAGGGGGAGTTCATTTTCAATGTAATTTATTAAATACATAATTTAATAAAAATAGCCATTACAGTAATTATTACATTTTGGTAAAAGCTATACAAATACCAATTGCCACATTTAGACTGATGTTAGTTGTTCTTCTACCAAGTAAACTAGGGAGGAATGGGTTTGGTTTTCCAGAAGTTGCAGGTTGTTCTATCATTGTTTCATCACAGAAATCCCATTCTCTTAACCTTCAGTAACTTCTAAATCAATTTCTTCTATTTGTTTTCCCATATTCTCTTTTTATTGCAAAATAGTAAAAAAAATAATTCAACCCACTAGTTCGAATCTTTTTATTTTTATTTTTTGGTAAGATATAAGAGATTCAACCCACTAGTTCAAATCTTTTTATTTTTATTTTTTGGTAAGATATAAGAGATTGGTAAGAGATAGGTCCCTTTATAGGTTTCCTAGCTTCTACTTCCTCCCATAAATTATGCTTTCAAGTTAAATGTTGAACTTAGTTTTCTAGCAAGCTGATTTGATATTATGCCACTAAGCCAGTACCTGACATTTTTTTCAGTGCAGAAATGCAAACCTAAAATTGTTTTCTTTGTTTGCCATGTGGATTGAATTTTTACCTAATTCTGAGATGCTTGTATTCTAAACAAATATTGCTCTTTCTATATAGATCTCTCTCAGAATAGCCTTTTTAACGCTGCTGAGAGAATACTGTGAATTGGTTAAATTTGGGGGGAGGGGATGGGGCAGTATTTGAACAGACTAAATATGTGTGAAAAAAGTGTATTGACTGGAAGTATTATTTTGGAGACAGAAATAATTTGAATACTGAGCATAAAGAGCTAGCCAAAATCTTTTTGTAATATGTAATTTCTGTGAAGTCAGATGACATCAGGTGGGTGAGTCTCAAGAGTTATTTTATTTTTCTGAGCCAGCAAATTGCATGTGATTCTTTTTTTAAAAAAATATTTCTTTATTAAGATAATGGAGGTCTCTGCTCCTGATCTAGCGGAAAAAGAATTATTTCTTCACATGCCAATTTTCATTAATCTCTGTTTTGGCAGTGCAGGATTGGGTGGCTTACTTTTGTTTTTGTTTTTCCCATTTCCACCTCTGATCAGCATCTGATACGTCTTCTGTCTTTCTCTCCTGCTTGCATTGCATCTTGAGTAGAATTGTGGAACAAGCACCAGGAAGTGACAAAACAAAAAGCTTTGGAAAAACTGAGTAAGGAAAATGATAAGAGGACAGAAACATAATACTCCCCATAGCCTCCCCATAACTGCCAACTCCTTAAGCTTTTGATTGAGCACCCATGCCACATCAGCCATAGGACAGACCAAGGAGGTCATTTCATAAAGAAACACAGTGTTGAGTTACCTCAAAGAGCCCTTTCCTATATGAGGAGAGAGAGAAATGCTTTAGTTCTTCTGGCTGAGTTTCAAATCCTTCCTTACCACTGAATTTATTTTTTAGAAGGTTCTGATGGGTTTCTCTGTTATGAAGGCATGCTATAACTGCTGCAACATTTTCATTGAAATAATGCTTGTGTGGAGAGATTGTTGTCCTATTTCTTCAGCAATAGGCCTTTGTAAGGTCCAATCCATAATCTATCCATAGATTTTCCATCAGTTACTTTGAGGTTAAAATAACTGTGGGGAATTACATGACCAACTGCGATTAACTTTTAATGGAAGACAAGACTTATATATTGTTTTAAAACTCTAGTTCTTTATTACCATGTTTAGGAAACGGCCAACTCCAATTGCAATCTTCTGATATGATTTCTAGATATGAGCTAGATCTATAAGCATGCACAAATATAAAATATATAAATATTCATATACACACCATTGATTTTGAGTAACAATTAAGAACAGAAGTATGACACGGATGTCTATAGAAAATGGGAGGGTAACTAAAGAGGAAATATATTGTTAGGAAAAGATTACATACTCTGTTTTCTTCTTCTGCAGAGTGCCCTTTCCTGCCAACATTGCATAAAAGAGAATACTGATGTTTTGCTGTATGCATCTGTAATATAATGTAGTTTGCCCATGCTATTTAACTAATTAAATTAGGCTTTGGTTAAATCTTGAAAATAATGTCACTGTTTAGTTAGTTACAGAAAATTTAGTCTTTTGGGGTTGAAAATTACATTCGGTGTTTGTTGTGCACCAAAAGCTACACTTAATAAGTAGATTTAGCTAGCATCAAGAAGATGAGATATCTGATAACATGTAATAAATTAGTGATTCAACAAAATAAATGTAGAACAAGACACGAAAGTACTCTCATATACAGTTTTGCTGCATTACACACATGCATCTTTAGAAACGAAACTAACATTTTAAATTGACTCAAAGTGGTTTCTGGGTTATTTGCTGCTGAATTTCAATGGCAAACAAATGGGCTCTGGAACTGAACCAAAACTTCAAAGAAGAACACATCTAGTCCACTGACCATGGGTTGCTTGAATTATATGAGCTTAATGCAACCTATTATAAATACATATTACCATAGACCAGTGATGGCGAACCTTTTAGAGACTGAGTGCCCAAAAATTGGCCCTGCTAAATCTCCTGGACCACTTAGCAGCTTTTTATGCCACTAGGTTTTATAACCTTTTGATTGTCTTGCAGGATTGGAACTTATGAGACCAGATTACAGTGGTTCTTATTCTTCTTTTGGACCTGTAGTTAAAAGGTAGTACTAGGAATTACAGTTTGACATCTGTACCATTAACCTTCAGTGTCTGCAAGCAGTGTTTCATCTTGTCACCTATGCTGTTTATAGCTAGATGAAACCATCTGGANAGCACAATTTGTAATTAACCTCTGTGGTCATAAATGGCTTGGGGATATGATGTCTGTTGGACTGGTTTGCTCTTTTCAAACTTGTGTGGGCAATAAGAACGGCTAGAGAGGTGCTTCTGAACATCATCCTTCCTATAGTTGAATCAACAGAATTTTAGCATAGCTTATAACAAAAACAGTAGACCTTGCTTACCAACAGTCCCAGATGTAGAATGCTTAAATACACTTTGAAGCTCAACATCAACAGGACATAACTTATACAAAGGCACATATGTAACAAGTGAACCAAACCAACTTTGTACATCTAGACATTGCTTGTATACTGTCTGAAAAGCATTGACAGTATGTGTGAAATACAGGAATACATATAGACCCTTTTTCATTACCTAGTTGAAAATTGCGAGAGCATAGCATTCATCCATCACATGAACTTTAGGTACAAAACAGCCATGTTTTGTTCTGAGTCAGAAAGAAAATTTTCAAATATATGCATATTTTGTTTTGTGCTTAGAACACACAAATGGCTATTTCAGTGACCAAACTTGAGGATAAAATAAGTTATGAGAATGCTTGCTATCAATTATGTTTTTCCCCTCTTGATGCTCCCTATTATACATCAGCTTTATTTTTTTTTTGAGCCAAAAAGCAGACTTTGAAGTAAAGCCTGGTACTAGATCAATTAATCGTTTTCATTTTCTAAGTGTTACTGTAGGGCCCACAGGGGCACTAAAAAGACATTTTGTAAATGAAAGCGATGGTGGCTTTTTGTTGTATAATATATTAGCTTTACATCCATTTTAATACAAATTTAGAAATAATATTGAAACATATTATTACAGAGAAATAATATTGACAAATAAAGAGAAACCAAGAAGCTATATTTCTAGGAAGGTGAGTATTCATTGGCTGCTAGCAAGACAAGTATTCACAGACTGATCAGTTCTCATGTTAGGAACTCCAGCTAAAAAATAATAAAATATCACTACTAAATTCTACCAATGTAGAGCCTGTAAATTCATGTTTGAACAGTAGCATTTAATCACAATATCCATTTGACTCTAAAAAAAGCTGGATTAAATATATATATTATAGTTTCTGAGGTTTTTCTAAATATATTCCTTCCAAGGAGATCTTAAATTATGTTCTTCCTATCTGAAAGTTGTGCTAATTCATCTGATGCAAACATTTGATCTCTCTGACCCTGTTTTTAAAACCACATATTAAAAAGAAAATTAAGAAATATGAAGACTGTTGAGCTTTTTTTTCTTACTCTAATAAACAGGCCAAAAATTGACCTTTATAGAAATGGCTCATGTTCTAAAAAAATTAATTTTCAGTGGGCCATTGGTGTGCAGAGAAATTACTGCATAATTTAAATATTGTATACTGCTTTCATATAACACTATAATACAGTATTCTCTGGATGAATATTCATGGTTAAATTACTGAGCTTAGAAAGGTTTACTTTAAGCTACATGTATCTAGGACTGCTTGTTTGATTTTTCTAATATATAAGTCTCCTTCTGTTCTCTAAAGTTAATCGTTATTGCCTTCTGTGAATAAATATTTCAAAATATGATCATCCTAATCAAATAGAATTCAATTTACTTTAATTAAAACTTGTTCTCCAGTTGGTGTTTACCTTTGGTTAACCAAGGGCTTAAAGATGTTTTAGTTTTGTTACGTGTGTGCACAATGCACAAATGTACATACAATTAATTGAAGCACAAGTGGTAATATATATTTTAAATAATTTACAAATAAATTCTCTGCTCATAGCCTTTCATTTCCAGCAGTATTATGGACAGCAAGTACCCCACTGGTCAAATGATTTCATTATGATTAGAAATCTACATTTTCTATCATTAGTAATTTATCAACTATTCTATAAATTAATCAGTTCATGTTTAGTCTTCTTTTTACAAACAAGATTATTTTTGAATGATTAAGTAATTTTTAAAAAATTGCTGCAAAACGCATGTCAGTCAAGAGTATAATTATCTGAAAGTAGGTCATGTGGGTTTTCCTTAATTTCCTATAAAACAACTAGACACATCTATTGGCAACCATGCTTGGAAATATATTTTTAATCACTGAAGCGAACATTTATAAACTTCTGTCAATTGCTTTTTGAGTGCTTTAAAATGTATTCAATTCAAAGCATTTTGATGAAATCTCCTGGGAGTATGTACAACTACATAGCATTTTTGGACTAACTAAATATCTTTGCTGTAGTTTACTATTTTTGAATCATAGATACTGTTTTTGAATAATAGATCATCCTAGAAATCTATACTAAGGTCCCTTCTATTCAAGAACATATTAGCTATTGTTTGTATTTCACATTGTTCCCTATTTCTCTCTCTCTCTCTCTTCTCTCTCTCTCTCCTGTTACTAGTAGGTATCTGGTATAACTCCACTCACACTTTTAATTCCCAACTCACACTATTTAGTGGTATGCAAGGTATTTCTTGATTGTGCACCTAGTGTCGCCAGATGACATTTCATGTATTTGTCCTGTAATTCAAAGAAAAAAACCCTCCAAATGCTGGTCATGTGTCCCTGTTATGGAACAGTTGGCAGATATGGCTATGGCAGAAGCATTGTGCTCAGTCTCTTCCCCCTTCTGAACTCTTAATGGTGAACCTTTGTAGTCTGTAATATATTTTTCTCCTGCCTCCTTACTCCCATTGCACAGTGTTTTCCAAACCCTTCCCAATTCTGTCTCTCCTTTCATCCATTTTCTAACATTTCATCAGAAAAAGAGTTTTTAAAAAGGTGAACTGCATGCATCTCTTCGGCTTCTATATTATTTATAAAGAGAATGGGATAATCAGTGCATGTCATGTCAATTGCTGATACGTACACTCTTACTGTTTTAT
>NW_015387043.1:242273-299111 GCF_001527695.2 Protobothrops mucrosquamatus
ACTCCCATTGCACAGTGTTTTCCAAACCCTTCCCAATTCTGTCTCTCCTTTCATCCATTTTCTAACATTTCATCAGAAAAAGAGTTTTTAAAAAGGTGAACTGCATGCATCTCTTCGGCTTCTATATTATTTATAAAGAGAATGGGATAATCAGTGCATGTCATGTCAATTGCTGATACGTACACTCTTACTGTTTTATCTTTGTTATTACACACTCTGGAGAGCCATTTATTTCATCCTTTCAGTGCTCTGTAATTTCCCTCTGAACGTCATGTTTTACCTTTCTTTGTGGCACACAAATTACTGATTATTGCTTTTTGGTTGGCTGGTTAGTTTTTCCATTTGCTAGTGAAACAATTGGAATAAAAATCAATGTTTTGCATGGTGTAAAAATTGTCGAATAGTAAGAAATATTCCTTTCTAAAAAGCAACAGGCACGGAACCAGTCTTACATACAAAAGGTAAAGGTATGGCTGTCCAGAGTAATGTGATGACTGTCTGGCATGCTTTGTATTCATTTGAATATGTTTAATGCCTGCTTTGTCATCTTCCTTTCCTAGTAATAATTGTTTAAGATAATTTCTCTATTTCTCAGGTACAGTGACATTTGGACAAAATAGTTGGCTGTGAAAAACTGAGCTACATTATTAATCCATGGTATTGAAAAAATAGGGAAGAAGAAGATTCTGTGGGTCCTCTTTGGACTACCCATTCACAGCTCCAGTTTTCTGCCCTATAATTCTTTTATTCTTCCTTCTCATATTAATACGATTGTTTATTTTGCTTCAATTAGGGTCAGAAGGTACAAAACACTTTTTTGACTTGGGAGAGACAGATGAAAAGAAATCCCAGATTAGTGCTAACAGTGGTCTAAGCTTAACCTCTAGCTCTCAGGTAAGTGTAGCTGTTCAATTTGGAATGGGTGTGTTGTGAAAACTCTTTTGTCACCTTGTAAAAAGAATCCTGTCTTTTAGTGTGGATGTGATAGTCTAGACAAATATGGATATGCCTTTTTCAACCTTTCTAATCTGGTTGATATTTGGACAGGTGAAAAATTGCCCCAATTATCCCCAATTCCCAAAGATCACTTGACTAAGCTTACAAATGGAAACAGGAATGTCTAATGTGTATTATTTTGCTTCCTGTCAATTCATGATTTCAGAAGAGTGATCTGGATTCTGTGGCAAGTGTGGGGCCTGCTGTTATGATCCGAAGCACCAGCCAAGATTCTGAAGTTAGCACAGTGGTAGGGCATGCCAAAATGAAATGTCTGATTTGATTTTACAGTTATTGTCCAGACTTCCTTGTTTATGTGTATTTTTTTTCTAACCCTGTAAGTTACAGGTGCTGTGTATATGCTTTTGGTTATGCTTTCTCCTCAACTCTGTATATATTTTTTAAAAATAAACGTATTTATTTTTATTGAAATCTGTCCTCTAGTTGAGGACATATCCTTTTCCAAAAGGTATGAGTGCCTTATTCATTCTTACAATTTTACATTAAGTTGTCATATATGTTTATATTGATAACTTATGACCTAATACAACTAATAAAAAATAATACAAAGTTCAGGAAGAAAAGGGAAAAAAAGATCTCTCTTTCATTCTCAGCAACTATAGTCAATGTTAACAACTTATCACTATCCATATCTTACCCCTTCTTTATAAACCAGTGTTTAAATCAGTGGTTCTCAACCTGTGGGTCGGGACCCCATTTGGGGTTGATCGACCATTTCACGGGGGTCGCCAAGCAAGGCTGTCCGCCATTTTTTTGTCCGCCATTTTTTCCCCTTTTCCGGCAGGTGCCTTACCTCCCTTGGGCTGGGCCAGCTGGTGGTCGGCCTGCTCCATCTCTGCCGCTTGCCAGCTACGCCTCGGCCGGCGCAGGGGGCGGAACCATGCATGTGGGGTGCTCCCGGGCAGGGAAAGTCGTCGACTTACGACCGGTTGGGTAGTCCTCGACTTACGACTGGTTTAGTCCTCAACTTACGACCGGTTGGGGTCGCGGCATTAAAAAGGTTGAGAACCACTGGTTTAAATCCTTAATCAGCATGTCTGCCTTAATCAGCAAAAATCCATTAAAAGTTATCAGCAATAACAACATCACCGTTACAAACCATATGTACTAAATTTGAATCATTCTTTTTATATCTATCTATCTCCTTTTCTGTTTAAACATATTCCCCTTATTTTCTCTCTTCGCACTCATGATGTTATTTAGTTGGGTAATAAAATGTCTCCAAAAAAACAACTAAGCTCAGAGAGCACCAAGAGCTCCTCATTTCAGTCCTGAGCTATAAATAATTCTCCTTTATTTGTCTTTAAAACATTATTCAGTCCTGATTAGCAAAAATCCATTGAACGTTACCAAAAACAACAACCCCTTTATTTTAATCGTCCCACAGGAATGATTCTTTTAAAATTCGGGGCTCTTAATCTGTTTAAAAATTTCTAAAACCAACAGGAATTATCCTTTTGCTCTATTATTCCATTTTTTTTTTACAAATCTTTAAGCTAGTAGATTGAAGAATACTAACCCAGTGAATTCAATAAAACTTGCCATTTTGACGGTTCTTAATCTTTAAGAAGCAGTAAAAAAATAAACCTATTTAATTAAAAAGTGCACCTAGGCTACAGTAATGGCTATAAGCTTGATGGAATCCTGCGACTCCTAGCTTACAAGAAGTCAATTGCAAAAACTTCATTTCCTGCCATCTACTCACAAAAGGACACCTGTGCAGATTACATCTTGCAATCTCTCCTTTTTGCGGAGAGAGTTTAACAATTTGGATCCAGTATTCAGTTGTAACATTACCCCTCTATTTAGGGACATAAGTTCGCCGTAGCACTCATTAGAAATTTAACAATTCTGACTTTATAGCTTTGTTTGCAGAGGATATGTATTTCTAAGTTAGAGATTATTGAACTAGAGATTTATTAAATTTATCTCTAATTTATCTCTAAATTAGCCATGGAGTAATTAGAGTTACTCCAATAGTGAGATGGGTGCAAAATAAATTTAATAAATAAATCTAATAATAAATATAAAGGAAAATAAGAATGGGGTTATAGAACAACTCTACCAATCATGCTAGATAGACGTTTATCTGGAGAATGCTTTGATAGGCCTTCAAGATTCTACTTGTTGTCCAATATTCTGCTTCATTATCTTACTAGTACTAAAGATCTTTCCAGAAATCTAGATAAGTTTTGTTTCCTGAGTTTGTCACCCTTGCAGGGCTTCACAGAATCTGATGTATTGTTAAAAATTCAGTGAATATGTTAATAGGTAAAATGAGGCCCAAGATTGGGGGGGGGTTGTAGCTTTGAATAAGTAACATAAAGACTTAAACCAAAAGCCCTTTGATCATATTGGATCTGTTTTTCCAGTATGGATCCTTTTGTAACATATCCAAGTCACTACCTTCCCATTTTATTTTTAGTTCATATGGTACAATGTTGAGATTTAGTTTATTTTTAATGATGATGTAAATGCATCTTTGTCTTTGCAGTATATTGAGCAATAAGTAGATAGATTGTTTATTTGTTTGTTTCCTTCTTCAGGTGAGCAACAGTTCTGGAGAAACGCTTGGAGCAGATAGTGACCTAAGCAGCAATGCTGGCGATGGCCTTGGTGGAGAGATTAGTGGAAATTTAACAGGATCACGAGGCACCGTCTCAGACAGTGAAATTGAAACAAATTCTGCTACTAGTGCTATATTTGTAAGATATATCCATGTCCTTCAAAGTTCACTGCAAGCACTAATCAACAAATGATAACTGCACAAGCGCACCTNTTCATTTTAAGAACCATCTTGTTAATTAACCACCTAATAAGAATTTTCTGTCCTATTTTTGCCTTTTTAAAAGGGCAAATCTCAGAGTATGAAAAAAGCAATAAAAGATAATAAATGCAGCAGCCCTGGAAGAGTTCCAGAAGATGCAAGTCAACGAGTTTATCTCTTTGAGGGTCTACTTGGTAAGAATAAAATTTTAATTTTGTGCATTCTCTAGTCTTTAGAGCTTTTCAAAATAAAACTGAGTAATGTGAAGCTACCATGAATTCTTATAATGTCTGAATTCTCTGACACATTACAATACAAATTGTAACTTCATTGTATTCTTCAAAGCACTATCATTTGCTTGCAAATATTGGCGTGTTCATTTATTCTATGCTCTGTTCAAGGTGGCTTTAACATTGTAATTAGCTTACATGTTTCTCTGATCTGAGCAAATAGGTTATCATATTTATCTGAAAGGAAGAAGACCACAAATTTAAGATAATCACCTACAAAAGAAGAGGAGACAAAAAAGAAAAAAAAATACTGTATGAGATTTAGAGAAGGTTAAATTCACTAAGCAAAGAACCCTCCCCTCCCGAAGTAGATTAATCTTCAAGCCATCCCTGATGATCAGCAGTAATGTTGTGGCTCTTGCATTTCTTGCTATTCATTTGCTTTTAAAAGCTGGGCAGGTACTCCTCACTCTTGACTAGGAAGTCAAAAAGATTGCTTTTTAACAACCTGAACTTGACTTGGATGTTAGATTACTGTCTAAAAAGGCATAAACGAAGAACTGTATTAGTCTATGGCAGCAAAAAAATCAGCTCATGAGAACTGATTTTTTTTTGCTGCTATAGACTAATACAGTTCTTCTTCTACATCAGTGGTCCCCAACCTATGGTCCGCGGCCCAGTACCGGGCTGTGTCTTGTTGGCCACTGGGCCCTGGGAATAGCTGGTGAGCCCCCCCCACTCATGGTAGCAGAGCTGCGTGGTCGCTAGCGGCCTCATTTGCCCTTTCACGGGGACGCTAGCACCTCCGCCAGCATCATGCAGGCGCCAGCGGCCCATTTGCACATGCACACGGGCGCCGGCGGCCTGTTTATGCATGTGTGCGGGTGCCAGCGCACGCTAGCGCCACTGTCATACACGTGTCTGTTTGCGCATGTGCGCAAGGGGTCGCGCGTATGCACATTTCCCTGCTCCTTTTCTTCCGGGCTGCCAAGCTGGAAAGGTTGGGAGTTCTTTTCTACAATGTCTACTATCCATAAAATTTCATGAAGAAACCTTAATCCTGTAGTGAATTAATAATAACAACAACAACAACAATAACGGCAATAAATATTTATGATTTAAACTAATTTTGATTAAAGATGTTTAATCTTAGAAACTATTAAATCCTGAGATGTATATTTAAAAGTACTATCTTGAGATATCATTGCAAAGTCTAGCATTGATCATTTTTAACTCCTTGCTCACTTTAACTATTTTGAAATATTTCTTGTGGAAAAACAGATCGATCTGTCTCACTAATCCATAGCAAATGCTTAGATTTGTCTTTTTTTTTTATTCTCTCTTGCTGCCGTGTTGCTGCTTGCTTGGAATTGTAAAGGGAGGGATAAAGGATCTGTCTGGGACCAGTTAGAGGATGCTGCCATGGAAACCTTCTCTATGAGTAATCATTTCTTCTTTCTGCTTTTCTGTGTGCATTAAAAAGACCATGAGTGTATGGGGCTTTTCCTTCTTTCTGACTTGAATGCAACAGTTTCATTTAGGAATATTTGTAGAACAAGAAAGGAAACGGTGTGCGCTTTAGGAATAATTTATGAAGTAAAATGAGAAGTAGCATATTTAGTGGCATAGAATAAGAAAATATCTGGTTTAATCACACTGGTTTAATCACACTTTATTATTTGTGGGGGAAATTGTTTATATGATTATGTCTTTTAAAAATGATATCTCTGAGTAACAAAAACAATGCTGTCTAGGTAAAGAGCGTTCAACTCTGTGGGATCAGATGCAGTTCTGGGAAGATGCTTTTCTGGATGCTGTGATGTTAGAAAGAGAAGGGATGGGAATGGATCAGGGGCCTCAAGAGATGATTGACAGGTAAAGTATAGATCTCCACAGTTGTCTCTGCAATATGTAAGTTATAACTAAACGTGTGTAGGAACTCAGGGTGCAATTTTATTCTGGATAATTTGTTTACAGGTACAGTATAACTATAAATGTAAATAATTACTACTTATGTGTCAAATTTTCTTCTTCATAAGCTCTTTTCTGCCTTTGCTCATCTTAATTGTAGAGTCTATTAAGGGAAACACCTTTTATGTAGAGTAAATTTTAAGCATGAAACCTTGAGACGGATCTTTAAAACAAAAAAGAAAAATAGAGCAGTATACAGGATTTTGTAATCAGTGATTGAATGGTGTCTTCAGTTAATATATTTTTTTTCCTGTAGATATTTTTCTTTAGGAGAACACGACCGAAAACGTTTAGAAGATGATGAAGACCGTTTATTGGCTACTTTGCTTCACAATATGATTGCATACATGATTATGATGAAGGTGCTTTTTTTGTTTTTGCATTTTAGATTGGGTCTTGTGATTGGTGATGCTATAATGTCTTTGCATGATACAGACTGCAGTCTTTGAAGTAATGTTTTAAGGATCACATTTTCTCATTCTAGTTGCTAAGTGTCAATACACTTAGGGTTCACTTTCTTTTGTGCTAACTGTAATGGGAGGGGGGAAATCTCTGGGAGAGATGATTCTCCTAGAGAGTTGGTTTGCTGATGCTCCTCTGTCTCTTCCCTTCATCTGAGTATAGTCTGAGGAAAAAGGGTTAGAAAGTAATGTACCAATAACATTGCATTGTTTTCCAGTATGCTTCCAGGGTCAGTTCAAAGTGCTGATTATTACTTTTTTTTTTAAATCAAAACTTTATTAAATTTAAAAAAAAATATAAAATGCAAAAAAGCAAATTTGAAACTAAAAAAAATGAAATTTTAACTTTGGCATTTCACAATTAGGTCATTGTTTTATAGGTTTTTATCTCTATCAAAGTCACAAGGTTTTTTTTCCTATATTTATTGTTATTGTAGCTGATGATAACTTTTGAAGTCTTTCCTTTAGGACAAAACACCCATTCAACTGGCCATTTAGAGAAAGCCTGCTAAGAATACCCCTCCTGAGAGAAGCAGGGTTAGGGATTGAATTAGGTAGCAATCCTTCCCTGTGGTAGACTTTACTCTTTGGAACATTAACACACACACAAACATGGCTCTCCAAGCTATGTGCAGCTTCTTTTATGTTACCCTTCTAGAAACAACTTAAAGCTGTTCTATTTCAGCATATTTTTGACATTGATTGAATAGTGGTACCATTATGTAATTTACCTTGGAAATTTATATAGTTGTTTTAGCATTCTACAGGTTTTATATTTGTATAATGCTCAAAATTCTTCAAGATTGTGATAAATATAAAAATATTGATTAACAGCAAAACAAAAAGATGCTTATCATTTCTATGATTCGATCAATCTGTCTTTGCTCCCAGAACCACCTTGGAAATGCCCGGTGGAGTACATTTCATTTCTTTGAGTTATTTAAAATTGTATTGGAAGGATGATAAGGCAGGCAGATGAGAGGACAGTGTATATGTCAAATGTGGATCGCATATTCAGGAACAATTCACTATTAGTGGCTGGTATAACAAACTGTCAAGCATTTTTGTTTCATTAAAAGTCTTGAAAATTATTAAAACTTGAACTAGTGTCTTCTTGCACATATTTATATAGTTTTCTTAATAGCAATATGGAAATGGCTTGTCATTGCATTCTTTCAGGATTTCCCCAAACTTATTTATTTATAAGATTTATCCTGCCACGATGGTCAACAATGACAATAATACATCCGAAGATACATTAAAACCCCAACTATATAATGCCTGATGTTAAATCCCCAAAGCCCTCCAAAAAAAGCTCAGCTTTGAACTTTTTCCAGAAAGAAGGTAGTTATATTGATAAGCCAGCCTCCAAAGCAGTGTTTCTTGACATGAGCACCTTTAGGATGTGTGGATTTCAACTCTCAGAATTTCTGGGATTCTGGGAGTTGAAATCCACACATCTTAATGATGTTGGAGGTTGGGAAACATTGCTCCAAAGGAAGGCCATTTCAATAGTCTAACAATACTTCATGGTTTCAGCCCTCCTAAGATTCCCAAAATGGGGGACAACCAGCTGCTTCTGCCAGCATGATTGAAGTGGTTTAGTCAACTCTAATGGAGGGATGCAGTCCTGCAGGGAACCCAATGCCAGGCTATAAGAAATATAGTAAAGACCAGCAGTTTAGATTACATCCAACCTTAATAGGAAGCGAGTACAAGACTTGCAGGTGTAATGTACGCCCATTGACAAGTATGCATGAATACCCAGGCCACTGCATTTTGTCTGGATTGAAGCTTCCAGGGGGTCCTTAAGGTCAGCTCCATGTAGAGTGTGTTGCAGTAGTCTAATTGGATCTCCATAAAAGATGGAAAAGTATCACTAACTAGGTATTACCTTTTGCTATATAGGTGCAGAAGAATGATATTAGGAAGAAAGTACGCCGTTTGATGGGGAAATCTCATATTGGCTTGGTTCATAGTCAAGAAATAAATGATACACTTGACAAAATTGCCAACACAGTAAGTTAAACATATATTTGTTTCTTTGCTGTGAGGGGAAGAAATAAAACATTAAACTTCAGCTTCAATAGCAATGGTATCACTTGTCAAATATTTGAAAGTATATGATAGTTATAGAGAAGTTATAGAGAAGTTTGCATACTTTCTAATATGCTTAACATGCAATATACAAGATAATAATTCTGTATCAAGACTAGTTCATAGTCATGAAATATATTTTTCTTCTGTTGTACAGCTCAGAAGTAGTTTATTAGAATATTGTCTTGTTATTCCAGAGAAATATCAGATATTTCAAAAGAAGGTGGGACTGAAAGCTGGGCACTAGTACATGTAGATGATATTGACTGACTTAACTGTACTTTATACAAAAAGAATTTGTTATACAAAAAGGCACTGTTTCTCGGGACTCTAGTAAGAAGCTACTGCAGTTCTTTCATATCATCTGAAACTGATGAGACTGCAAGACTTCTGAAAGGCAGTAGGTAGCCTTTCTCTGCTCTGTGGTCAAATTCTGTTCCATTTGGGGCTTTCTGAAAAAGCCATTGTCTGAACTGAATCTTAGACTTTATAAAGATTACAAAAGCATGTTTGCTTTTAAAAGGTTGTGTACGTAGTTCAAATAGTGAGTCACATTTTGCTGTTGAGTGATATCCGTATTTTTATTGAGAGGCCTATAGGATTCTTTCATTGAAAGTTCATTTATTCTTCAGTAGAGTACAGTAGACTGCTTTGCTGATGTATTAGATTACCTTGTAATTTTTCTGCTAAAACAGCTAAAAATAGTTGGTATAGTTTTGTTCTTTTAATGATTAAATTTAAGTACTTTCAGGTCCCATGAGTTATATTAGGTGAGAGTGCTTTTGTATATTGAGAGATTTTGACTTTCAATTATGTAGAGTGAAAAGAATGCATCTCTTTTATTTTATTTTATTTTTTTAATGTTTTATTGATTTTCTAATTTTACAATTAAGTATTTAAAAAGCAACATGGCAGCTGAGTTAATCGAAAATTCAATGACATACAAACATCTTTAGTACAAGTCTCAAACTAACACATTAAATATTTCCTCTCTTTTCCCCTTAGTATTTACTGACTCATGTTTAAACTAATACAATTCTTATTATATCAATTAAATAAAAATAACATTCTTACATCTATCAATAATTTTTAGCTTATATATATCCTGGTTATTTTAACATTCAGTCTTTATAGACAATTAATGTCCTAATTAGTTTTTCCTAATTTTTAGTTTCCCATTAATATTTAAATTTAACATTTAATATTTATAATTTCCAAGTGTTAAGTGACCAAAGTTCCCTTTATCACAATTCATCACAAAGTCTAATATTCAGGATATACGTCTTATCTATTTGAATATATTTTATTTCTCACCATCTTATATCATCTAATTAATAATGCAGTGTAACATTCTTATTTTCTATTAATTTCCAAATGTCTTAAATTTAGTAACCAAAATTTCTCTTGTTTCAACATCAAATACTTCTTCTCTTTTTCTCTTAATGTCTACTATCTCATATTTAAGCTAATACAGTTCTTATTATATCAGCTAAGTAAAAACATGTTTGTTACATTTATCAGTAGATTTTTAGCTTATATATATCTTAATTACTTTTACATTCAACCTTTATAAACAAATCAATATTCAAATTTAACTTTTGATATTTATACTTCCAAGTTTTAAATGACCAAAGTTTTCTTTATCTCAGTTCATAACAAAACCTAGTATTCGAAGTACACACCTTGTCTATTTGAGTATATTCTATTTTAATCCTCACTAATAAGTCAAAAACCCTATTTTTTTCAGCCTTATTCTAACTTCCTTTCTTTGCCAACTCGCCTTCCATATCCATGCTTTTAAGTCATCAAATAGTTCTCCCTCTGTTATTATATATGTTGTTTGAGATAAAAGAGGCCACCCAGTCGCCATTTTTTTGGAAGGGGCTAACAAATGTCTCTCTATTTTTCCATTTCAACGTAGTTGTCCTGAAATGTTTATCTTCCCTTCGGTCTGTTCTTCTTGATCCTCAGGTTTCTTCTGGTTTATAAAGATAGTTTTTCCATTTTCAGTGTTGTCAGTCTCTTTTCTGGGTTTTCCGTTAACTGTGTTTGTTGATCAGTTGAATCTTCTATCATAGTATTTAATTGTTCCACTTCTTCTATTATATTCTGTGTAATTGGTTCTTTAGTTGTAATCAATGTTTGGTTGGGTTCATATATCTAGGCTGACATCTTGTTCTTTTCTGTAGCTTTTTATTTCATCAGTAGCTGTAAGAATAGTTTCATAAATTGCTTTCAACATAAAAAGAATCCGTTCCTGATCTTCATCCATGTTCTCTTAGTGGTGTGTTAAATTAAAAGCTTTACAATTACAAATTCATTCTCTTTTATTTGTCTTTTTCTTTTCTTTAGTCTGGCAGGGAGCTCCCCATCCGACCAAGTGGCAGTAGACATATTAAGAAACAAACATTTGTTGTACATGCTGGCACAGATACAACAGGGGACATATTCTTCATGGAGGTAGAGACCAGATTAAATGTTAATCGAGTTAACTGGGCTGAAGTCTATGAAGTTTTATGCATAAAACTATTTATGTTTCTAGGTATGCGATGACTGCATTGTGTTGAGAAGCAACATTGGCACTGTGTATGAACGCTGGTGGTACGAAAAATTGATTAATATGACATACTGCCCCAAAACAAAGGTGCTTTGTCTTTGGAGAAGGAATGGACAGGAAACACAGCTAAATAAGTTCTACACTAAAAAGGTATGTTTTCTACTATTTTGCCTTCAGAAAAAAAGGGAAGATACAAAGACCTATTTTATTATTTTAGTGGACATTTTTGTGAGGCACAAGAAATCAGATCCATACATCAAGGTCTAATTAAAGTGATTTATTGCTAAGGGAATAATTAAAGAGATTTATTGCTCTAATAAATTAATTAGCTTAATTAGATCTATTGTTCTAATTAAAGTAATTTATGGCTAATGGATGGAAACTAATCAAGGAGAGAAGCAGCCTAGAACTAAGCAGAAATTTCCTGACAGAACAATTAATCAGTGGAACAACCTGCCTCCAGAAGTTGTAAATGCTCCAACACTGGAAGTTTTAAAGGTGAGACTGGACAATCATTTGTCTGAAAAGGTATAGGGCTTCCTGCCTGAGCAGGGGGTTGGATTAGAAGACCTCCAAGGTCCCTTCCAACTGTGTTATTCTGTATTCTGTATACTAATCTTGCCTATGCACAAGAATCTTCTCAGCTAATTGTTGTACACAGGAATCTTCTCAAATAGTGGTTAACGGCTGCTAGAAGTTAGATAAGGATCAATGGAATTCAAGGGAGATTGGACTTAGTTTGCTTCGTGGCTACATAGAGATTTTAGGCTGATCCCTCTTTTAACTCCACCCCAGGGTTCTGCATTCATTCTCCTGCAATTTTAGAATTTTGGTCCCTAACAAGATCCTTTAGTTTCCACTGTATTCTTTGCACTTATTAACCTCCTTGGCAAATCGGATTATTTCCACTGATGCCCAGTCTTAGAAAATAATAACTGTGGGTAGCTATTCTCTTGTGCTTTGTTTAGAAGTGTGTCCACCAACTAAGAAAAAAACAGATAAGCTGGAGTTAGAAAAGTGGTCCCATTAAGAAATATCCTTTCCAGTTTGCCTTTTTAGTAATTGAATAATGGTCATGTCATTATTTGCCAGATTGTTTGTAATGGAATGTCCTCTTATGTTTGTTTATAAAAGAGGATGTGACTTTCATCCTACTTAATCCTCATTTTAGATCATTCTCATTCAAAATATTAGGTTTTAATTTTAGCAAGAAAAGTTATTTAAATTATTTGTAATCCAAATTCAGTCTTATTTACTGTATTCCTCCTTTCCTTTCCTTTCCTTTCCTTTCCTTTCCTTTCCTTTCCTTTCCTTTCCTTTCCTTTCCTTTCCTTTCCTTTCCTGTCCTTTCCTTTCCTTTCCTTTCCCTAAGAAGCCTTTCTTTTCCCTTACAAGCACTGAAATGTTGGGGGACTGTTTCATGTTATTTTCACAGTAATCCTGGATCCTGTGATGTTGCTAGTATACAAATACAGCATGTTTAAACTGCAACCATCTATTTATATGTAATGCATGGTTGGCTATCAGAGTAAAATTTTATTTTTAGGTTGGAAGAAAAAATGCCTTAAATGTATCAGTTCCCTTTTCTAAAGACGGCATAAGTTAAAATCTGATAGAGTGGATAGAATCTTGTCTTATTGAATTACTCTAACTAACCAGTGTTTCTCAACCTTGACAATTTTAAGGCATGTGGACTTCAACTCCCAGAATTCCACAGCCAGCAATGCTGGCTGTGGAATTCTGGGGGTTGAAGTCCACATGCCTTAAAATTGTCAAGGTTGAGAAACACTGAACTAAACAGTTCTATCCATAAAGGAAAACAGTGTATCTGCACTATAATTGGAGCTAAAGAAAGAAGGTTGTCACAGTCAAACATCTCTAAAATGATAGCAGTGTTCATTCCATAATGTTTGGGTAACCATTATTATGTTTTCTTCTGTTTTAAGTTTTTTTTTCCTATTACTACAGTGCTGCTTTTGCTCTAAATAGCAATAATGTTATTGACCCTAGATTAAAACTGATGAGTTGTGGACACATATTAAGCATTTATAAGTTCCTGGGCAATTTGGGTCCAGTAACTATCTCTTAACATTTTGGAAAGATGCAGTGCATAGGTTTATACTGTGGTTTTAATCTGAATAGGTACTTCAAGAGAACATTGCGCTGCCTGGGTCTGATTAAAGCAACTGCATCATTTTCCAAGGTTGTACCTGAATGATATGGAGTTCCGTCAAAAATCACATTGTCATATGTCTTTTCTGTCCTTTGCAATTATGCTATTTTGTTAGTTCCATGCTGTACTTACTATTTTATTTCCTTTTATTTTAATTTGCTACAGTGCCGGGAATTATATTATTGTGTAAAAGATAGTATGGAAAGAGCAGCTGCAAGACAACAGAGCATAAAGCCAGGTAAGATTTTAGTTTTTGTTTTTAAATGACAAGCATTATTATTAGAGCATTTATGTAGCTCTTTTTGTTAAAGATCTGAAAGTATTAAACTTACTATTTTATCCAGTTTAGCAAAATGGAATTATTTCATTGAATATATGTATGTGTATATTTTTATGTACACACACATACACCTTACATATATACAATACATTACTGCATGATTATTGTTTGAGAAAGAAATGAACATATAGCAACTAATTCCAATTAAGGAATAGGGTAGGGAGAAGTATCTATATTAGATACTTTACTAAGGCTCATTTATGACCTTCACCCCATTGCTTAGTCATGTGATCACCATTAGAGTCAATATACGCCCTGTATCTGATCTATAGGTTTTCTTTTTCTTTTTCCCCTCCCTTCTTTGCAGAGCAGATAGATTGAAGGAAAAAAGATTGCAAGAAAGTAAGCTGTTTGGTCTTTTGCACATCAAAAAGAAAGTGATTGTAATGAAAGCCCAGGGCTAGGAGCTGCAGGTGTGCTATACAAGCAGCTTACAGTATTCTTTGGAAATTTCTATCTCTCCACTCTGTAAGGGAAGTGGAGAGGAAAAAAGTAGTCAATCTATCCTCCCAAGTTAAAGTGCAACATTCTGTTAATGTAGCTTTACAATAAAGTGGAATTAGCTCATCTGGTTATGTTTTCTGTCTCTCAATGTCATTTCCACATGCCATTACAGCTAAAACTACCTGTAATTTACTCTACAAGCCTTAATGATCCTTAATTCTTTTATGACTCATTGAAAGATGAGTTAAAGAGAAGGATCAGGAGAAAGGCATCCTCTAAAATACTGAAATAAGATCCAAACTTATGTCTGTATCATTTATGCAAGTGTTAGAGAGTAAAATTTCCTTTGTCCCCTTCCTATATCTCTGCTATAGTGCTGCATATACCTATTTTTCAAATTGGTAAAATGTACAAAGTCAGCCCTTGATTATATTAGGAAAGATGTCTGATATTCTGCAATGGTGGTAACCTTCACTTTAACATGTTTGCTGCTAAAAGACACTGATGCCTATTCATTCTTACAAGGCATTGCTTTTCTTTCAAAGGCATTGCTGGGTCAAAATATGTATAATTTGGAAGTGTGAAAGTATGAATCTGTTTCACGTGTGTTTATTGTATCAGTTGCTTAGATGTAAATGTGATTCTTTGAATAATTCCTCTGTATATAATATCAATTATAAGCTAGTGTGGTATAATAGATAATATGTTGGACTGGCATTGGGACAATCAAAGGCCAGCCTCAGCCACAGAAGCTCAGAGGTAACTTTGGGCCAATCATTCTTTTCTCAGCCCAACTTACTTCAGAGAGTTGTTGGGAGGAAAAATTGGAAGAGCGAGTGCCACGGATACAGTTTTGAACTCCTATAGAAAATGTGGGATATCAGTACAATGCTAACAAAAAATATACAAATGTCAGTGTTGAAAACAGTTGTACAGGAGCCACACAGAGAAAAATATATCTAAAGACTGAAATGCAGAAGGAGAAACACCACAAAAAAAACAGAACAGTTTGACATGTGTCGCTAATGATACCACAAGCGTTTATAACAACAAAACAAAAGCTTAGCTGCTTGTTACTGTAGCTTTTGGTCAGTGGCATAATCACATCTGGAATATTTTGTGCAGTTCTGATTGCCACCCCTTAAAAAGGATATAAGCGGAGCGGACCTAGAGAAAGTGCAGAGAAGGGCAACAAAGATGATCAAGGAGCAGCTTTCCTAGGAGGAAAAGTTGGGAGATTTGAGGCTTTTTAATCTAGAAAGGAGGTAAATAAGAGGGGACATGATTGAGGTGCAAAAAGCTATATGTAGTATGGATAAAAGTAGACAAGGAAAAGCTGTTTTCTCCTTTACAAAATACTAGAGGTTACCTAATAAAATTGGATCCTGGAAGAAACAAAACCGACAAAAGGATATTTTTTTACACAACATGTAATTAAACTTTGAAATTTAGTTCTAAAAGATGTGCTGTGGGCTACCAAGTTGATTGGCTTAAAAAAAAAAAAAGGTTGGATGAATTCATGGAAGCCATGGGGATCAGTTGTTATTGCCCTCATGGGTAATGTGACTGCTATTGAAGGCCATCTGCTGAGAAACTAGTTGGTTTCTTGTGCAATTGTTTGGCCACTATGAGAATGCAGAACTGGACTAGATAGGCCAGGGGTCTGATTTAGCAGGACACTGCTTATCTCCTTCTAGCTCCAGCCCCTATCAAAGAGACCAATTTTCTAAGCCAACTGATGATATGGATGATCACATGCAGTCTTAGGCAGCTAAACAACTACCGGTACTCTGTATTAACATTATAGTCTTCTGGCTCATGTAACATCGCCATACACTAAATAACATGGTAAAGAGCAAATGGTAGAGAGAGCCAGGGGCAGCCCCTAGTTAGTTCCTGCACTAAAACTGTAACACGCTCCTCCTTGACTGTGTTAATTGAGGCAAAATGTTGCTCAGCAATGAGCCAAGGCAAACTATGCTGCCATATTTCTCTTCTATCTCAAGGGCTGAAGGAATGCACTCTAATGTCCTGAATGTCAAAGCAAGAATATACAATATTTGCAGCGTTGACATCAATAAATGCTTTTAGGATAAAAATATGCCTGAAAGTCCTTTTAAGTGTTTCGTTAATCAGACACATGACACTGAAGAAGAGCCCTATCACATTATGATTCTGCCTTGAGAGATCTTCTGCATCTTCTGCAGTAGAAACCTACATTGTCCTCAGGTTCTGTTTTGGAAGGAGGATTATATGCTAGAAAATTAGTCCTTTTTGTGTTAATGATTTGGTGTTTATGTGTATTTTTTAATTTTATTTTCCTCTGTTTTCTGTTTGTCTTATAGGGCCTGAACTTGGTGGGGAATTTCCCGTACAGGATATGAAAACTGGTGAAGGAGGCCTTCTCCAAGTCACACTGGAAGGAATTAATTTGAAATTCATGCATAGTCAGGTAGGAAATTGCCTGTAACAAGTCTTATAGTAGCATGAACGTTTCTGAAGAACACCAGTAAACGTGTTTCCTCTTCCCTATACCAGAAAAGGGAAAGAGAAATGTCACAGCTATCAATCCTTTTTTTTTCCTTTTAAAATGACAGGTTCTTATTGTTAGGTAGAACAGTTAAATTTTTAAATCTGCTTTAGAATTGTTTTTAATAATGAAAAGCAGATTAATTTTTAAATGAATAAATATGGGAATTTTTGACTGTTTATAAACTTCAGGAAAAGTAACAAGAATGGTATTTTCAGAAACACAGGCTTCAGTTTATTTGTAATTAATTTATAGTGAGTTTGTTGATTCATACTTTCTTCGTTCAAATGAAGCAAGTGTTTTAACTGAAAAATAGCCATTGAGATGATGATGTGCATTTGGCTGTGTTAGATTTCCGCAAAGCACCTCAAGCAACATTTAACAATATTGGGTATGCTCTGACAGATTACATAAATGTGGCACTGAAATATATTAGCCAAACTTTACAAAGAAGTTTTATTACCACTTATATCTGGTTTATTTATACTGATTCTCATTACATGACAAAAGTGATCTAGAATTGGCAATTGCAAGTTGTTTTTTTAAATAGTTGTCCTGCATCGTATGTTTTTCTTTGTGGTTAAAAGTACTCTGGCCAACATACCAGGTAGAGAGATTTTCCTCACAGTAATACAGATATCTTACTTTGCTCCCTTTGTTAATAGAGCTTTATCTCTGGGTATAGAGGAAACACAAATGGAATTACGTGCCATTTTTTCTTTCTTTAGATGTATGTTCTTTTTGCTTCTCTTATTCAATGATTTTATTTTGCTTCATGGTCATGTTTGTTTTGCAAATAATGTACAATCAGTTTTAGGGTTTTGTGTGCTTGTGTATCTCTGCGTAAGAGTGTGTAAAAGTGAGGCAGAGGAGAAAAGTTAAATTTGTCATTCGGTCTTTTGTGCAATTGTCTTTATTTTATTTATTTTGGTAAGTTTAATTGTTTTTGGTGCCTCTGAGAACCCTGGGCTGTGATTCAGAACCTCTGAAAATACATGCATTGAAAATATACATGCATGTGAAGGTTCCTTTGAAATTGACACTGCAGCTACATGCAGTGCTCAAAAGACAAGTTGCTTTTCAGCTGAAACTATGTGCAACTATTAAAGAGTGCAACTCTACTTTTTCATTCTTCCCTAATTCAGTGGTGCAGTGCCCACATGGGTATATATTCATTCACGCCTGATTCCAAGTCCCAGATGAATGAACAACATATTATTGTGTCAAACATCTTAGAATAAAAAATGAAAAATGCATAAACAGAGTTAACAAAATAATACGGCATTGACATTTATAGAGAAGGAAAGCAAAGGAAGAGGAGAGAAAAAGATAAAAATGGGATTGGCAATTTATATCATGTACAAAGCAAGTCTCCCTCAAACTCCCTAACCCAGTGTTTCTCAACCTTGACAATTTTAAGGCATGTGGACTTCAACTCCCAGAATTCCACAGCCAGCATTGCTGGCTGTGGAATTCTGGGAGTTGAAGTCCACATGCCTTAAAATTGTCAAGGTTGAGAAACACTGCCCTAACCAAACTGTGTAGCTGTCCTCTTCCTTGCTCCTTTCTGAAATCAGTAATAATGAATCCTGAAAGGCAAATGTTGACAGATCACACATGCCAACAACATATTAGGTGCAAACCTTAGATACAGGTTTGTCCTTCAGTGTTATGTATTAATTTTTCAGACTCAAATGATCGTTAAAACTGGAAGAAGTGGTTTTTAGGGAAATCCATTTTTAAAGCAGTTTTCAAGATGAGATGAAACAGAAGTGAGAAGAGGTGGAGTTTGGACAATGTATGTTTTGTTGTTATGTTGAAGATAAATGTTTTGTGAAGAGTCATAGCCTCCACAGTAGCCATTTTGAGACTGTGCCACTCATTCCAAATGTCGCCCAAGTCTAAAAATATTGCATTCTGGATCCCTTCTTTTGAATGCGTTGGAGAATTACAGTCAAGAAGCACAGAAATGAAATAATTCAAAACCATTATAGGAGGTCAATTTCTAACAGTTACTCTATTACAGTGCTTCTTGATCTTGGCAACTTTAAGATGACTGAACTTCAACTCCCAGGATTGCCCAGCCAGCCATGTTGGCTAGGGAAGTCTGGGAATTAAAGTCTAGACATCTTAAATTTACCAAAATGGAGAAACACTGCTCTAGTTCTGTGTTGCTTCGGCAGCTGCTGGTCTAAAGCCTAGTGGGAGACCGTGGCAGAGTTGATTCCCACCTGTGTTGTGATGATAATGCCTGCTTGCATCCTCAGTGAGTTGAATTCTGACAGAAGGTAGTAGAGAAAGGGAAACTTCTGTGATGTTTTCTCCTAAGACTTTTCCGGAAAGATATATTGGAATGGGCGTTGCTTTTAAAGACCAACATATCATTGGAACAACGTTTCTCATTCTTGACAGCTTTAAGGTGAATGGATCTCAACTCCTGAATTCCCCAGCCAGCATGGCTTTAAGCATTTCCCAGTCACACATCTTTAAGTTGCTAAGATTGAGAAACACTGCATTGGAGTATAGTCTCCTCATTGCAACTACTGGAAGAGCATAATTATAAGAGTTCTAATGCTGGTATGCTGCTTTGGGAAAGAATTTCTAAATAAACGTTAAGCGTTCAGTGATTTACAAGAACGATAAACTATAAAGTTGCAACTCAAAGCATTCTATTAAAGTGATTGATGGCGAAGCTGTAAGAAAATCTTATAAGCATAAGCAGATTTATCAGTTTTCTTTTTAAAATGAATTATGGGCTATTCCATTTCATTTTAATACAGAATTTTGTACCTAAACAACAATAATTCATTCTTTGGAAAGTCTCTCAAGTCTTGCCTTACCCAAATTACCTTTTTGTCAAGAGCATAAAATTAAAATACAATTTATTGGTTTCTGTATTTATTCTGGGGATAGGACTTTAATGACAAGTACATTATCTATTGGTCTATATATTAATCTTAGATTATTATAAATGCTTGCTTCATTTGGTTTAGATTTTGATTACTTCCTGTCTGTTGCATCATTTATATGTGTGTATACACATGTATATATGTATATGTATATGTGTGTATACACCGATACCCACACACCCATACATGCATAAGTTGCTAATTGTACGTCATCCAAAATAGTATGGGAGTCTGGAAGCCTATAAAGTTCATAAATTTTATTTATTTATAAATAAAATGATAAATAGAAAATTAATTAGTAATTGGAGAGGACTACACAATGGATATTAACTGATATATTATTGTATTTATTTTAAAATACATTTGTTACTGAAAATTTGTTTTAGTACAGTTTGCTTCTAAGAAAAATATGCCAAGCAAAACATACTAAGAACATTTGCAAAGATGCAGAATTCCCAAAATAGGGAATAATGATGTGAATCTGTTGGATGAAGTACAGAAAACATTATTGATTGAGACATAATTGACATTACAAGCATCTAGGCAATTTAATCAATGATTTGAGCCAGAAATTCAAGAAAGACTTGCATAATTGCTTTGTTAAAATGTTTTAAAATAGATATATCACAGCTTTCAAATAAAGGTACCCCCCCAAGCTCCGCTACCTATTGGTGATATATCATATGGGACTCTCATCCATCTCCAATATGTTAAATTAACCCTTTCTTACCAGAGGTTTGCCCATCCCTTTTTTAAAGGTATACCTTCTGTGTTAGCCAACCCTGCTGAATGTTCAATGAGCATTCAGATACCATTTTTTAGAATACATCTTCCAAGGAAGGTACCGAAATTTATGAACCTCTAAGCTAGCAGGCAAGAAAACTGCTGGTTTATAGATGACTGGTAATTTGATGGATGTTATTATAACTCATAGAGAATGAAAATCTCTGTGTAGGAAAAAAAATATACTTGGAAAGCTGCTGACAGTATTTTTATTACTGCTGGGTGAGTCTCAGTAGGAATAAAATAGAAGTCCTATCAAAGGGAAGAGAGATTTTCCTCACAGATGCAGTGGTTGGCTAGTCCATTTATAAATCCATTAAATAATATATTGTTATAGAAAGATATATTATTAAATACTAGTCTTTAATATACTTTTATTAACATGTTATTAATATTAGATGGCAAGAAGTAAATCTACTGTTACAACTTCAGGAGGTAAAGTTCTAAAAACAGTGGGAATTGTGTAAAAAAAATCCTATTTCCACAATTTATTATAATTCCTGAATATTTTCATATACTTATTAACTGCCCCTTCCAATGCTTGGTTATTAATTTATTATAAGTTTGAAAATGGTTACTAAAAAGCCAATGGCTATTATTTAAATTGTTGCAGATCATAGATGCCTATAGACCAGTGGTGGTGAACCTATGGCACACGTGCCAGAGGCAGCACTCAGAGCCCTCTCTGTGGGCACACGCACATTGCCCCAGCCCCACCACCCCCCGTAGCCCCCTCCTCACCAGCAGCCCCCCCAAAGGAGAGTCGCTCCCAGGTACAGCCCGTGCGAAGTAGCGCAGTCAAGGACATGGCAGCCGGGCAGTAGGGACAAGACTCCGCCCTTACGCCTCGTCGTGCGCAGATGATGCTGCGCGGGGCGGAAGGCGTGGCTGCCATGGCACTGCAAGGCTGCCTGGGTGATCGGTGGGCCGTGGAGGTGGTGGGTGGCCCTGTGGGTGGGGGCGGGGCAGTTTCAGCACTCAGTCTCTAAAAGATTTGCCATCACTGCTATAGACTATCTAAATTTATAAAAAAAATTAAAAAACCAGTATTTTTTCATAGATCAGGCCATAGATTGGTGAGCAAAATGGTTTAAAATTATAAAACTGATTAGGATTGTGGTGGAATCTCCAACTAGAGTAGCAAGGGAAGTAAAGAAGCAGGCTAGCTTGGAATCGTTCCATGGGAGGATGTGTCTATGGAGATTCTCAGTCATCCAGATCATGATTGTCTCAAAGGTGTTTTTTCAAAAGGTAACTGGACTATATTTTTTCCTAGAGGAAGAAGACATTTCGCTTCTCATCCAAGAAGTTCATCACTTCTGAGGGTCAGAACTGATGAAGCTTCTTGGATGAGAAGTGAAACGTCTTCTTAAGGAAAAAACATAGTTCAGTTGCCTTTTGCAAAAGTATCTTTTGAAACATGCAGGAGAGTGACAGAGACCAGATCCCTGAAGCCTTTATCTGCCCATTCCCAAGAGAATGCACTTAGTCCGGTGAGATTTTTGTAAATAGGAGAATAACAATAAAGAAACTACTTTGATCTGCTCACATAGTCGTTCTGGTTTCTTGCAGTTGGCAGGGTCTAATCCAATGTCTAAAACTAGTAATTAAACTAATGGTAATTGTAGGGTTGTGGGTTTTTTTTTCAAAAGATTAAACATTTTACTTATAATTAGCATGGATATCTATTATTAAAATGAACATTTCTCCCTAAAAATTTAGTTTCAGTTTTATTTATTTGAACAGGAAATAAATTTGCCTATATGGTAGTAATAGAAGAACAGGTTTGGCTATAAATGTTCAGTTCTATCGCGTTATTTGCATTCTTGCTCAGGATGTTGCATGCCTCCAGGATTATGTGAACAAAATTTGGGCGCTTGGCAACCTTCTCATACTTATGACTGGTTGTGGCATCCTATGATCATGATTGCTGTCACCAACCTTTTTTGCCAGCTTCCCACATATAAAGTCAATAGGGAAGTCAGCAAGGAAGGTCACAAGTCACTCAGGTCAGTCTCCCTCAACCTGAGCCTTTTCTTTGCTCGTACCCACAAGGACCCTCCTTTCCTAAACTGCCTGCACTTGTACACATGCACACACCCACTAGCACCTTCTTTCCCGGGCCTCCCTGCACTCATACACATGCATGCATGTACCCTGTGCCCTCTTTCCCAGCTTCCTTGTGCTTGCACACGTACATTCCACACCCTCTTTCCCCTATCTCATGGAGCTGGTGCACATGTATACACATATGCATACACCCATCCCCTCTTTTGCCGGAGTTCCTGCGTTCACACACATATTCATCCTGAACCTTTTTCCCCCAGCTTCCCTGCACTTCTACCGCTTTCCCTGGCCTCCCTGCAATCATACACATGCATGCAAGCATCTCACACCATGTTTTCCCAGCCATCCTGAACTCGTACCACAATGTAATACTTCCCCAATTTGTGCGTATCCTGCACTGGGCCTGTTAGGGCCTCCAGAGTCCCCCTGTGGCACCTCTATGCTTTTTAACTGGAATTCTCTCTGCTTCCCGTTTAATGACCCATGTGTCTTGGGGTTACAGTGATAACTGGGTTTGCCTGGATTGCTGTCACTTAAGTGATGCCGTCATGTGACTTCCTGCTTTACAATTGCATCTCTTAGCGATGCAATCCCAGTCCCTATTGCCATCAGAACTTGAGATCTGTATATTAGAATTTGGATGTGTGCCATTATTTTAAATGGATTGAGCTATGTGTTGTTTCTCTATTTATCTTTTAGAATTCTCTATTTCATTTTTGGGAGATGAAAACTAAAAAAGTGTAATTCTGATAGCAAATCAATACAGAGAGGTTTCATCAACATTTATAGTTACTAAAGTTTTCCTATACTCCCTTCACATAATTTCCAAAGAGGCAAGCAAATATTCATTGATGTACATCTGATTAAAACAAAATTATATAACAGTCTGAAAAATGTAGATGACTTAAATTATCTGTTCGATCAACTAAAACTATCACAATCAGGATGCAGTATAATAAAATTTAGCATTTGAATACATTTATGAATGCCTCTTTTTGCATCACTAAAATATAAACCATACTCAAAAGATGATCAGATGTAAAATATATTTTTTGTTAAGACTATTTGCAGAAGAATTTTTAAAAAGAGATTGCACATGCCAACTCCATCTCATGTTTAGTGTAGCACATCTGAAAAATTTGTGAGTACTTCATGACATGGTCCAATCTTATTTCAATAGAAATTTTGGGTTGTCCTGTTCATCGAGGTTTTAAGTACCTTTTCTTATAAAGATCTATTCTGTTCCTAGCCTCATTTAACTGTTGTTTCAATTCAATAAGATTAAAGTTTGTTGTAAGAATTTCAAGCACCTGTAAAGGCTCTCACGCCTCCAAAGTTTGTATCAAGTGGTTGTTTAACCCTCTGAAGCAGGATTGTGTGTGGTGTAGGGGATAGTAGAAAAAGGGAAAATTCTTCCATTTCTACAAAGATTCTATTTTCCCCTGGATCAGCATTATGATTTGTGATTCTTGCTCTATTAGCTTGGAAGATTTTCTCCAAAGACAATCTTATTTTCCCCCATTATCCAGTATAATGTTTTGTTACCAAAGAGAGAATCCCTAATGTTAGCAATTAGCTAATTGTAATGTGGTCTGAAATACATTTATGAAAATGTCATTAATACTTGTTTGGTAGTATGAGAGGAATATAACCTTTTCTAATTTCTGAAATTATAGAAAACTCTTACAGTAATTATAGTATTTTTTCATTTGTACTAAAATAATTGTACAAATGTTTGCCATTTTATGAGCTTTGTTTTTTGTTTTTTAAAGAAAATACTATTATCTGGCCCTGGACATTTTTAAGTGGCATTTGAGGTGTTTAAACAAAACTGGTTATCATCTTAAGATAAATGTCCATGTCACATTTATTTTCTCCACCCACCCCATCACAATAAAAAGACTATCTTCTGTTTTTATTCTTTGGAGTTGATATCCGTACCATTCTAAGAAATACTTGGGAATTTCAATTATTAGTAAAAATAAGTGTAAATATTCTTTTGTATAGATTTTCTTTCTGCATCCCTTCCTTGTAAATAATCAATTGCTCCTCAATTCTGACTGAGGTAACGGCGTTACATTTTGGAGGATGTGGGTGGTTGTGCGAAACGATGCTGTGGCCATTAAAAGTCGCATAACAATCAGAACTCTTGCATATTTGACAGATTTCATTTCTGATTCAGACAGAAATAAAAATCTGTCGCGTTTTTCATAACCTCTGTTTTCTTGGCCGCTTTGTGTCAAGGTACAGTCCATAAATCCCGAAAGGAAGCTTTATCCAGTATGGAAACATAGCCGGCAACCGGTTGGGGTGGGAAGCATGGCACCTCTTGCCTGCCCTCTGTGCTGGAGGAGGATGCATGGAGCGGTAGATATTGGATGGGATGGGACAAGATTACAAACGAGAGACCAAAATTGGGAATATTCTTTGTCCCTTCTTTTGTTGTATTTTGAGGTGTGTGGTTTTCCCTTTCTTTCTTTACTGAGTGCCTGAAGGGAGTAGCAATGTTGAATTATGTCAGAGTTACTAACTCCTTCGTTTCTCTTCCATGCTTTCTCCTCCTGCAAGGAGCGGAAGGTACTTCATCTTCTGCTGTCTTAGCTTCTTAGCCTTTTAAGTTGTTTGTTGATTTCTAGCATTGTGGCAAGTTTTCAATCTTTACTTTAAAACTCCTCTTTCTTTTGGTTTAAATAATTGTAGCTTGATTAATAGTATGAACTACAACATCCCAAACATTTCAAGTTATACCTGCTGTGGTGTGCATTTTTATGTTTATATTATTTAGAAATTATTTCCTGGTTTAGCCTAATCATGTCTTTTCCCCTCCTGTTTTCTTTCAGGTTTTCATAGAGCTGAATCACATTAAAAAGTGCAATACAGTGCGTGGCGTCTTTGTCCTGGAAGAATTTGGTAATTACATTATTTTGATATTAGGTTTGTACCTGCATGGCAGTAACTCAAATTTCTAGTCCTCTCAGAGAGGCAGAGCTGTAGCTCTTTTAGATAGTGGGCTTTGTTTTGTTTGCTAAGATGGCAGAGGAACTAAAGATCAAATGAAGAAATGTTGGAAAATAAAGGTGAAATTAGTAAGCTTGTGGCAAAGGAATAGTAGTGATTTCAAAGAAGCATTGATCTCTAAGTACTTTAGCAGCCCGAAAATCATACTAATTATTTAAATAAAACTGTTTCCACGTGTCATATGAAATATCATGTTATGGGAATGCTTTGTTTGATAAATTCATAGTCACTGTAAATTTGCTATTTTTAGATGCTATGGCATTTTTGTCACATCTGCTATTAGGACGTCTATTGTTCTTGAATTTGTGAACCGAATCTTTCTTTTGGCTGCTCGAAACATTTTTAATGAATTGAGTAATTGCAGTGTGGTCATTTATCATGGGGATAAAGAAAAAAAGAAGGCGAAAGGAGAATAGATGAAGAATTTGTGCCACAAGTACAGAATTTTTAGACTGAATAGAGATATTCCCATCATGCATACCTTTCAGGGATAAACTATTATGCAGAGCACATAGAAAAGGAATATGAAATACCCAGCCATAGAAATAAAAAAAAAAATAAGAAACAGAAACATAACTAAAATTCACACCATCACCATATCCTTCATTTTCTATAATGTGAACCATCCTTTTTTCCACCTTATCCATGAATGCTTTATGCATTGTCTTTTGTCATTTTATTGTGAGTAAAGAATGTAGATTGATTGATACGAATTATTAGTCCAGATGATATTTTCTCTCAATATAATTTATGTTGCAAGACTATCCTGAACTCCACCTCCAATAATATAGGAACATATTCTATTATCATCATCTGCTGCTGTTCATTATTCTCCCATTGGAATTGTTTACAGGTGTATTTTTAATACTGCAACTATTGGGAAATCCTTTTCCCATTAGTTTTTCCTCCAAAATAGATGCTTGATTATGCTTGGTTTTAGATTCCCTTAAAATTGAGAACACTAGCATTACATGGAGAATTCCCCCCAGCATTCCTACTACTTCATCTTCTCAACTGTGCCTTTCCTATTGATAAGCATCAAATCAAGGGCAGATGGTTATTTGTGTTTTCTTTTCCTCTTCTGAAAGAGAAAGTTGTCAGAAGTCAGATCTGGAATTTCCTTAAAGAATAAGGCTTGACATGGCTCCTCCCAATTTGTCACTATAATTATTTTCTCTTTCAAAGATCTATAGTTTGCTTTTGAAAGACTTCATCTACATCTTCTCCTTACCCAAGCAGTCAATAATTAACACAAATAGCAGTATGATTTTGTTCTTTTTAATTCTACTTTTAAATAAATAAATTTTACCATGCTTTTCACAATACTGTTCATTAATTTGCTTTTATGAGGAGGAATGGATCTTTTTAATATATAGTGCATATGAGAGTATTTGACATAATGCATTATGATATCAAAATATAAGCCCCATGGCTTATGTAATTGTCAGGTATTAGGCTACAAATATGTAACACAGGTTCCTAGTGTGTCACTATTGTGCACATATCATTCTCCATCACTGAATGGGAATACTTGTAGATATCTGTGACAATGAAATTCCTATTCCCATTTGTCTTTGGAGATTCTCAGTCATCCAGGTCATGGTTGTATAAAGATTTTTTTCAAAAGACAACTGGACTATGTTTTTTGCTTGAGGAAGAAGATGTTTTGCTTCTCATATGACTGGGTGGTGGTGGTGGTGGTGATGGTGGTGGAAGCATTAGTTCTAACTAGTTAGGGGACTGGAGGCTAAAATGATTAGGGGACTAGAGGCTAAAACGTATAAGGAGCGGTTGCTGGAATTGGGTATGTCTAGTTTAATGAAGAGAAGGATGAGGGGGGACATGATAGCAGTGTTCCAATATCTCAGGGGCTGCCACAAAGAAGAGGGGGTCAAGCTACTCTCCAAAGCACCCGAAGGAAGGACAAGAAGCAACGGATGGAAACTAACCAAAGAGAGAAGCAGCCTAGAACTAAGGAGAAATTTTCTAACAGTTAGAACAATTAATTAGTGGCACAACTTGCCTTCAGAAGCTGTGAATGCTTCAACGCTGAAAGTTTTTAACAAGAGACTGGACAGCCATTTGGTTTCCTGCCTGAGCAGGGGTTGGACTAGATGACCTCCAAGGTCCTTTCCAACTATTATTATTATTATTATTATTATTATTATTATTATTATTATTATTATTATTATTATTATTATTATTATTATTATTATTATTATTATTATTACTATTAAACTAATCCTTCCAAGTTCTGATTAGTTTTTTAATTCCTTCTTTCTTTTTGAACAAATTGTACCTTTATATTCCACTCACAGGAATAATCCCATTAGTCTCTGTTATATCTAGCAATAGCACTTAGACTTATATACTGCTTCATACTGCTTTACAGCCTTCTTTAAGCTGTTTACAGAGTCAGCATATGGCCCCCAACAATCTGTGTCCTCATTTTACTGACTTCGGAAGGATGGAAGGCTGAGTCAACTTTGAGCCGGTGAGAATCCAACTGCTGGCAGTCGACAGAATTAGCCTGCAATATAGCATTCTAACCACTGCGCCACCATGGCTCCTTAATAATCTATTAAATTATATATGCCCTTCTGTACTAGGTTCTCAAATTTGTCTTTGCAAAATTCCAACTTTCTACAGTTCCTACAGTGGCCTTATCTGAAGCCATTACTTTAGGAGGTTTTTTTCCCCTACTCTCCACATGTTCTATTTAAGACCTTTCTAATCAAACTTACTGTGCTTTTGTTGAACATGTTTTTACAAGTCCTTATGTGATACAGTCCTCCTTGTATCAATAGTCCATCACTGGGATAATTTAGACCCTAGCAGAAACCACATGTCTGCAGTCCATATCATTACATTATAGTTAGCTAGACAGACAGACAGACAGACAGATAGATAAACCTTTATTGTCATTTTTTCTGTGAACACACTGGCACACATTAAAAAATGAAATCCTGATGCCTACTCTCAAAAAAGAATGAACATATACATATGCATGTGCATATATATACATGTGCATACTTATACATGTGCATACATATACACATGCAACACACACACCCGCATATATATGTTAATCACAGACCATTTAGTATACATAGCGGAAAAAAAGAGTCCTGAGAGTTAACAAGGTTGATACTATATGGTACAAAGCTATTACAGAATCTAGTTTTTCTGCTTCGGATACTGCAAAGCCTCCTCCCAGAAGGTAACAAAGAAAACCGGTCACGGAGAGAATGTGTAGTGTCTTAGACAATGTGCATAACCTGGTCAAGCATCGCTTATACAGTATGCTATGTCCTTTTCTGCCATCCTCACCACTCTCTGCACAGCCTTCCTGTCCAAAATAGTAATACCTCCAAGCCACAGAGTAATACGCTACCTCGGGATGCTTTTAATCATCCTTCTATAGAAAGTGGTAAGGACAGGGGAAAGAAGATGTGCTCTCCTCATACGAAGGAAGGTGTGCTCTTCTCACAAGAACATAATAGTTTGTAATTGGTTTTAAAGTATTTCCCCTTTCCTATTGAACTTCCTTGGCAAACTCCTGTTAGTCTTCTCTATTCGCTTGCTCAGTGAGTTCGCGCTCTTGAACCTGGCTGCTTTATATTCTTCCTGCTGTCTCTGATTACTCAGAGGAAACGGTCATTCTGACAACCGCTCAATTAACAGCTCTTGGTAGCTTTTTGGTCATTAGCTATTAGGTTGACTATCATCTAATAGCTACAAAATATGCAATTTCTGGCTTGTTTCTGTCTACAAAACTTTTTTGTTTCTGGCAATTGTCCTTGTAACTCAGCTGGATTCAATTAAGTCCAATATTCTCAGTTATGATAATGTCAGTTTGGTTACATTATGCACCTCTGTGTGAAGTTTGAATGCAGCTTCTCTATGTCATATCTAACAGATAGACCTTGAACTCAAATTATCGTGGATCTTATAATTGGTATAAAGTCTTATGTTGTTTGAAATAATTTAATTGATATATGTCTGAGTTGGAGTGCTCTGTTGCGATGAATCTTTCCTAAAAAGTAGGAAGCATCACATCCTTGGCTCTGAAATTTGAGTTACTGCTATGTACTTCTGCTTTAGTTTTATTGTGGCCCCTTCACAATCGCTGCTATGAAAACCTTCAATCCTCCAGCAGGTAATGTGGTCCCCTCATCCCTATCCTTTGCTAGTACTGTGTATACTCATTAACAGGGCAAGAGACTGCAAGATGTAATTTTATTTATTTTTTTTCTTTTAATCTGTTTAATTGGAGCAGCATCAAAAATCAAATGCAATTCTGGGGGAAGGGGGAAGAGGGCAATCCTTTTTCTGAGCTTCACTGTTAAACTCTTGTATGATAGAGCAGAGGTCCCCAACCCTTTGAGCATCAGGGACCGGTTCCGTGGAGAGAGGTTTTTCTGTGGACTGGAGAGGGCGTGGTTTCATGTACTGCCTGCATCCCGCAGATGGGGCTTTACTTGTTTACGCGGACCAGTTTCTGGCATGCTGTGGCCTGGTACCGGTCCATGGACCGGGGGTTGGGGACCCCTGTGATAGAGATATATTATTTTTATTCTATACAACACTTTAGAATTCTTTTTCAACCTTATTTCTATTTTTTTCTTTATAGAAAGGTCATAGCAGGTAGATGTAGTCAGTGTAATGGCACCCTTCTAAATTAATATTTAAATGTCAGATTTTGCTTTTTTTATTCTGACTTGTCTTTCCCTCTTAAGACCACTTCTGTCTGATTTACCTGTTTGCTTTTTGAAGTCGCATACTAACTGCAAAGAAATATTTGTGTGGTTCTTTTTTGTAATCATTTATGGGTAATACAGAGTTAGTCTCAGAATTACGTGATACTAATAGTTTCAAAAGATTTTGCATCCTTGACCATGTACAGACTTAATATTAACTAATGGATTTTTTTTAGCTTTCTAAAATATTGATTTCATATAATATCAACTTATTGTCTCATTCTTCTTTAATAGAGTCCTGTATGTATTGCTTAATCTTTATTATGTTCCATTAAATTTCTCTGGTAGCACTTCTTTCTCTTACATAAAAAGGATATGTCTGGATTTTGTTTGCATTTTCCACCCACATAAATTAAAGTCAATTGTTTATAGATTGACTGCTATTTTTTTTCTCTTAGTAGGTAATATCATGATATTTATTCTACTCATCCTTCCCCATGTAGCCCTATATGATCCGGTTTCCTGTTGGGTGTTAAATGATGAAGCAACAAAGCTAACAAAGTTAACATTATTTAGCAAAGAAAGGATTCAGAATTCTGCTCCTGTTTTGGCTTTGGAATGTAGATCTTTTTGAATATTTTTCAACTGTTGGCCAAATGCACAGGAAGAACAACTCTTCCTTAGAGACAGTTTTCTTACTCTAAGGGCATTTAGAAGTTGATTTTTCATTGGTAGCATGATAGGATCTTTATAAACCTAAGTACATGTCTTCCAGTTTGTTTGGGGATGTATTTCATTGATATTGGGATATAGTTGCTAAAACTGTTTTCTAGTATAAGTGGGACAGACAAGAGCCAGAGGTTTTTGGAACTTGGTAAATGTATTATATACCAGATCTATCTATAGAAGAATTACTAGTACATAAAAGAAAATCACATATCATTCAGAGGAAGCCCAAATGAATATTTATCTTAAAGTATTTGTCACTTTAAATTACCTGTATTTCCATGGACTTTGGTAAATTGTCGCAATCTAAGAATATAGAATTAGTTAAAAATGCCTTTTTCCTGCAGCTGTTCTTTGTTTCCCTTGGACCTTTTGTTACTTTTGGGAACATTATACTATTCCTTTCATTTTTTTCCTCTCGTTTTTTGAACTCTTTGTTTTGTCTCTTGCCCGTCCGGTTTTAGTTCCTGAAACTAAAGAAGTGGTGAGCCACAAGTACAAGACGCCAATGGTAAGTTACTTAATATGATTTTTGGTTATTTGGTTATTTTTCAAAGGTCTTGTTTTCATGCCTAGCACTCAAGCCTCTCATCTAGATTTTGAGATAATACATACATGACCAATTTCAACAAAAATATATTCAAAATGTAAGAACTGCAAGAAATACAGTAGAGAGTTCAACAGAATTGGATAGCTTAATTTTTCATCAGATTGCTTGTACTATTAAGCAAGATTTATGCCTATGATGTAGCTTAAATATTGATCTCTTTAACTTAATTAACATGGCAGTAGAACTACCAATGATTAAAAAATTATTTTTCTATCTCCTTTTTCAAAGTAGTTCTTTGTAAACTAGCAATGTAAATGTAACTTAATTTGTGTATTTTTAAAATAACACTTTAAACATTACATGGCAATGCAAAAGTATAAAGTCATACAAAGTTACACATCATGGAGTCATTTGAAGCATAAATATATTAATAATTCTCACCCAAAGTCCTATGAATTAAGGTTAGAATGCTGGTTTTTATTCTACAGACTTGTTGGGCCATAGTATATGGCATAAGATATTTTAATTATTTTGAAATTATTTATTGTACCTGTGAAAGGATACCAGAAAACTGAAATACGAGCAGAATATTTGGATTATTATCAAATGTAAGAAAGACACTTTTCACTTAACATTTAGAACATATGTACAATACTGCATGCATAGGCAAAATTTAAATAACACTTCCTTTAAACATTACATTGCTATGCAAAAGTATAAAGTCATACAAAGTTACACATCTTACTCTACAAAGGATTTGGGGGACAGGCGGAAGGCAAACAGTAAGATTGAATAGGGATTAGGGGTTCTTGGTGCTCTCTGAATTTGGCTGTTTTCTTGCAGATGTTTCATTATCCAAACTAATTATTGCCAGTGCAGTGAATAGAGATTAGGAGAGTATTTATTAACTAACTTTTATAAAGTCATTTAGTTAGAAGAAAGATGTCGTATAAAAAGAGGACCCTGAACTGAGGAATGAAAATATCTTTCCCCAATTTTAGAGATGAAACTATGAGTACATACCAGCAAACTCCACGAGAGTTCATATCTCACCTTCTCACCATTCCTCTCTATATTTGCTGCTATATTTGGGATTTTAGAATTTAATCTTAGAAATTAAATTCTATTTGGATTTAGTACAGGTGAAGGTATTTCCAAACTGATTCAACTGTAAACAAAATTTACAATTCATTGGACCATTGGACTTTAAATTATACAAACATAAAATGCTGTGTACTGCTTATTCCTGTCAGTGGTGGAGATGGATGAATTGTCCACATCAAGACATTATGTCTCATCATTGCATTTCATTTTATACTTGCTCTAGAAGTAAGGAAACTGTACATCTACATATACCTTGCTACCCAGCATCTGATTATCTTATTTTTTAATGTCTTCTAGGCTCATGAGATCTGCTATTCGGTATTGTGTCTCTTCTCCTATGTGGCAGCAGTGCGTGGGAAAGAGGTAGAAAGCAAAAGCAAACCACCTCGTCCGGTGTCCAGCTGATCAATGTTTTTGTTGGGAAAGGCATTGCCATGCAATTTTCTCCTTTCTTTTGCGGTTATACAGGCTCACACGAAAACTTTTTGTATATGGCCCCATTCATTTGAGCATATTAGCCTGCAGATCCACTTTATGGAAATCAAACTTTCATAAGCACATTCAGGCCTGTGCTTAGGATATTCTTCTAAGCAGTTGCATTCTGTTTATCACCTTCTCTTTTGTATCTAGTTTGTCGAGATGGCTCACATGACATTCCCTTATTTTTATTGGCAGTTATATATGGTTTATTTAATTGATAAGCATATGTCTTTTGTTTCAGATTTTTTTATTGTGTGCATTGTGCAAGCCACTGACTCTTGCCTGGATCACCCACTGGTGCTGTTGTTCAGATGCTTACTTTTATTTCCTTGTTTTTCCATGTCTAAGTTGTCATTAGAGAATCCTGGTCAATAGCCCTTTTGTAGACTTCTTCAACCCTTTCCCCATCAAGGGTTGGAATATATGTATATTTTCTGTCATTGTGTCATCAAAGGAATGGCTAAAGATCATAATGCAGGGGTGATTAAATAGTGATCTAATGATCAGTATGCATGTACTGTACATACTATTTTAAACAGAAGACAACAATTTTGCTGACATTCCAGTTCAGTTCACTAGTATATACTCATAGACATAAATAGATTTCTTTATGATAAGTGTATAGAATTAAATGAGGACAGGAGAAAAGCCACCAAAACCAAGACAGTATGATTGGCTTGAATGTATGAGATATTCATGTGAAGCCTGAGTGTGTGCAGTGTACTGTTAGAGATACATCCAGTTATTTAAAAGTTGTAAGCATGCACAAATGTATCAGTAGCACTGTATCTTCTCATTTTACGTCTCCCTTTAGCTACGGCTTTTGTCAGTCTATTAATGTTTATTTTTAAAAAGCAAAAAATGTCACTGTGTAATGAATTTTCCTTTTCTGGTAAATTTCCATTTGACAATTGTTGAGTAGGATGAAAAATAAATGAATTGTCTTTCTACTTTTCATGGACTACACTGGATTCTAATGCAAAAATACACCAAGGTACTTGAAGGAGAAAATTTACAGTAGGGAAGAAACTGCAGAACATCTGGCAGACTTCTCTGGCTAATGTTAAAGTACCACAGAAGTGATAACATTTCTTGGCAACATGCCTTTAGGAATGTTCAGCTTGTTCTGCACAGTTTAATCTGTATGACTGCACTATAAAGGGTGGGAGGGGGGAAGAAATGTACATATTTCAGTACCACATATATTTATAGAAAAGTGTACAGTTGTCTGAATGTTAAAATAAAATGCAATTAAACCACTGTTGCCTCTTGTGAAATCTTATTAGTCTTGTGTACCATATGCATGACTTCAAACTGAAGGGGCCATCTCTAAAATACACAATTTAACTCTCATTTGAACCATCTAGGAAGAGGGGGCATTTATGATTCACAGATTTTGATTAAATACGAAAGCACCTCAATATAGCTTTATGATGTCTTTATAAAAAAGACAGCTGATGCAGAAAATTCAAACTTGGTGTCATTCAAACTTAGTGTCACACTTATAATGAAATGAGGTGGATATTTCTTCTTACATTTTTCACCCTACAGCAGATTTGGTAAATTTTGAACAGCATGGAGTTCAACAGGTTGCAGTTTTGTATCTGTGATCCACTATGAAATATTATGCAAATCAATTATTTGCTCCAAAATCGTAGTGTAAAAAATATTTAAGATTGCAAAATGTTCCATTATTTTCACTAAGTTCATTTTAAAAGTGAAATTATGTATTCTCACTAGTTTTGCCAGTGCTTAAGCCTATCTTAGCTAATGTACAGAAATTGAAAGGGATGTGTGAATCAGTTTATAGTCTAGTACGGTGTTTCTTAACCTTTGGGTTTTTTTTATACTGCATAAGGAAAACAGAGCAAAGCTTCCATCTGTAAGCTCACTTTATTTTTTAGCCTTATGTTATAACTTTGTAACACTTCAACATGAAGTAAGTTACATAGTCAACTGAAATGCAATATAAAAAATAAAAGCCATTATGCAGTTATTGCTTTTATTGCTTTTCCTTAGACTGCCTTGATAAACATTGTACTGGTACATAACTCATATTATTTTTCATTTTAAGATCATTGTTGATCATAATGAAGAAAATACTCTTAGCTTCTTTGCTTGAATTACTATTTTTTTCTCTTTCAGCATAGTGGATTCTGGTTGTCTTTGTTTTCTCTTCCCATACTGTATATTATTTTTAATATACAAATTAAATACTTAGTTACTCGCTGGTTGGTTATCTTAAGTTATTAGTTGTTTTTAGACCAAGTATTTCAGTTAGTTTGCTTCTTGTCATTCCTTTCAATCGAAGAATAATTGCAAAAGTGGATGCAAAATAGCTTACCACTTCATTACTACATGCCATTTTAGGTTGCGATGTGTCCTCAAAAGTAAGGACTTCTAAGTTGCTTTGTTGTCCTAAAAAAATGTCTGACCTTTGATTAGCTTCTGGAAAATATCAGTAGTTGGACTTTGATGTCTCTGGATTCTTCTCTTAAAATGGAGTAGATTGTAACCTTAAAATCATTTCAGCATAGCTATGTATTATTTTAAATTTATACTTGGACAGGAAAGTAATAGATTATAGTAATGCATATTTTATTTTAATTTTAGAGACTCCTTCTTATGCTAGGATTTTACTTTATTTATTTTAGCTCACTCATTTGATTATACTTTTGGGTAGTATATTTTCAAATGTTTCTGTTCATTGACCAAATAAATATTATTTTATTTAAAGTCTTCTTGGTTTTGCTGTTGCCACCCTCTTGGATATATAGATGGGAGACTGGAAGCAACTGTGTTCAGGCTGCAATATTATGTTTTGCATTAATTTTTTACTGTTCTGTGATTATAATACTTTCTTATAATGAAAGGGGAACAACATATTGTAAGAATTTTCTTCTGTTTTGATTTTGCAATTACAATTCTAAGATAAAGGATGGAAGTGGTGGGGGTGAGCATCAGTGAGGAGGGATCGACACCAGCTGAGGCCACAAATCATGTCTGACCTGAAGTTTATTATCTTCGATGATACCCTTGATGGGCATATAGAACTCGAGCCATTGTTTCATGTAGCCTTTGGAAGCTCAAAAAAATTGCACTCCCTTATTGACTTATTCTCAGGCAGGGGTCTGCGACTTTCTATGAACTATGGATGTGAGGTAGTCCTCTTTTATGCTTTGTAGACAAAGAAATCACAAACAGCCTAGGAGAATAACTATTCTGAAAACCAAATGGAAAAGGAGAAGTTTCTATTGTATTTATTTCTTTATGCAGAAGCAATGCGGTTTCATTATGCATACAGTGTTGTGTTTGGAAAATGGAACAAACATTTTTGGTACTTTATATACCGGTATTTATATCACTGTTTATAAACGTACATTTTTTTCTAAATACGCAGGGAATATATTCTCTATGTGTTAAAAGGGGGGACAGAGCTTTCTTAAAAGTTTCTGATGCTGTTGTAAAATAATTTTTGAATTGACTTTGAAAAATGGAATAGTAGCCATAAGATAATGTTACTCTTATTTTTCAAATTATAGTTATGAATGGAAGACTAAGGATCAATCTCTTAACAGCAGAATTCTATACATGTTTATCCATAACTGAAAAACTGAGATCATTGAGGCTTTCTTTCAGACTAGTATGTATCCGATTGTGTGCTTAATGTAGTACCAGATGTGGCTTCGGATCCACATAAGGAATACTTGAACCCAAAATCTCTAGGTACTTTTCATTATGTCAGGTCTTTAATGTCTCCTATGACTGGCAAAGTTTTCTGCCAATCATTGCAGCAGGAGGAGGTTGGGACCTGGTAAGATAAAAAGTGCCCAGTCATGTTGGCTGATCCAAGAAGTGGGGTAGAATCTTAATTTGCTTCCTGAAAGTATTGAGGGCTGTGTCTGATAACAGCCCCAGGATTCACGTACATCTTTCTATACAAATTATTCAAATTAATCTAGCAGTATTTAAAACTCCCTAATTTTTAAATTTGCAAATGCAATGCAAATTTAATATTTGCATTGCAATTAAATCTTCAATTTTCATTATCTCCCACAGTTTGTTACTGAATAAGTGATTTTCCTAAAGGAATGTGTCTGTGCAATTTAGCTATAATGCAAAAACCTGCTATTTTTGAATTCAAACTATACGCTCAGAAAAATAAAACCCATTTGTTTGATTAAAAAGTGAAATCTATGCTGGCAAAATCCATGTGTAAATAGACTACATTAAGGGTGTTTAACAAACAATAAAAATAAACTCAACAGATTATCTTGCCCCGATCATTTTTTCCAATTCAACTCTTAGATAACAATTTTTAAAGACAAGCAGAAAATTGTTCCTTGGAGAGCTGCACAAAGTCATCAAAAGAGGTGCTTCCCAAGGAATGTAGAGCACCTCTAGTTGAATTCTTAAAACAGCCACATCCTTTAGAAGGCTTTCATCGTTGCTTCCAAAGTTATCTGCCAATATTGTATTAAAAACAACAAGAGTTTGAAAAATTACACTCCAGTTGTTTGCACGTGAGGCTTAAGCATATGCACTAAGTCACAATGTAATGATGCAAGTGGTCTCATTCCCAAATAGACTTGTTTTTTTAAAAACAACAACTGATGAATGCATTTGGTGTGGATTTTCTTTCTATAGATCTCACATATCCCACTTGTTGTCAAACAGGGTCTACTGTTGTAAAACCATTAGTAACCAAACATTGTTAGGTTGGCAAGATTATAACTGGGAGTATGTGGAAGCTCTTATCAAGAACAACAGTCTTACTCATTGGGAGCAAAGCAGCACAAGAGACTGAAACTGCATCAAGAAATGAATTGAGTTCATTCTGTAATTTCCCTGGCAGCAGGAGTGATGAGCATTTCTGACATCCAGAAGCTATTTTAGGATTTTGAGGGGCTGACACATCTCTCTGGTTTTTCTCCATGTTGCTGGACTCTTCCAATTTTTCCCAGATGTTCAAGTTTGTTTTTGTTTGATAAAACAATTCGGTTTTGTATCTGGGCTTGTTGATATCCAGTTCTTTAGAATTTCACTGTGGTGCTGTAGATACCAAAATAAGAAATAAGCAATGAGAAACATCAATACATGTATTCATGTATGCTAACAATTCATTTTAACTATTTATTATAAAATACTGAGATTGATTTCCCAGTTGATGTCACACTTCTATTTTTAGGATAAGTTTTGTTTGGAGTTTGGAAGATAAATTGGTCTGCTGCCCCTTACTACGTCACATTCACATGCTTTGCTTGTGGTCAAAGTCTTGCATATTCAGCCTTCTCCTGATCTGTTCTGCCCTGATGCCTTTAATCAGTTTCCTTACACAGAAATGGGATACAGTAATGTAAATTCAGCAGCAGCTCTGTTGCTGCAGATCTGTACAGGAAGTCATTGTACCCGTAATAAAAAAGGTTCATTTGCTGTACACAGGGAACACAAGTGCCACTTTATGAGATTCTGCTAGTGAATGTAGTACATGTGGCATAAGTTATGATGCCACGTTGTTCCTCATCTGCAGCTTGTGGAAGAAAAGGTATGAAATGCATATTGGAACATAAAAAGACAGGGCAGACATAAAGTGTGTGTGTTTCCTTACCTTAAAATTCCTTTCTCTCTGCATTGGAATTGGAATACAAAACCGCTATGAACCATTGCTAAAAAAAAAGCTTTGCAAACAAAGGTATGCAATGAGTAAATCACCTGCCCAGTTTGCATGCAGATAAGTCTTCATAAGTCCATCATTTTTTAGTATCCAAAAGGAAAATGAAACTGCACAGTTAACCTTTAAAGGATACAAATTCAAAGCCTTCTCTTTTAGGAAGTAATAGATCTATTAAATCCTCTTTAGTACCTCTAACATCGAATCGACACTCTATTTCTGCTTCACCGCATTCATTCACCGCCTTGCAGGTATAAACGCCTCCATCAAAGGGGCTGGGCTTGCGGATTTCCAAAGTCAACACTCCATGCTTACTGAACATGCGATACTTGGCATCTCCAGAAAGGTCCACATTGTTTTTGAACCAAAAGATTTTGGGCTGTGTTTAGGAAAACAGAAACAATAAGTTTGAAGCAGAAGCGGGTCATTTTTGAAGAGGAAAGGACATCTACTTTGCTATTTAGAAATTACATTAGACATTTAAGCGGGTCAAAATGCATTTTTAACCCAAACATGTTTGCTTCAAGAAGTATTTCATCCATGTTAGGTCCTTGACACTTTTAAAAATGTGTTATTTGCTAAAGATGAGAAGTATTCATGTAGTCCTCGACTTACTGTACAATTGAAATCGACCCCAGAATTTCCATTGCTAAGTGAGGCAGTTGTTAATCGAGTTGCACCTCATTTTACGGCCTTTTTAAACACAGTTGTTAAGTGAACCGCTGCAGTTGTTAAGCAAATCATGTGGTCATTAAGCCAGTCTAGCTTTCCTCTTGAGTTTGCTTGTTGGAAGCTGGCTGAGGAGGTTACAAATGATGATGGCATGACCCTGGGACAGTGCAACTGTCATAAATACATGCCAGTTGTCAAGGGCCCGATTTTTGATCATGTGACCATGGGGAAGCTGCAACAGTGGTGTGAAGACTAGTCACAAGTCACTTTTTTCAGTGCTGTTGTAACTTCAGACGGTTACTAAATGAACGACAGTAAGTCCACAACTACCTGTAGTTTTGGAAAATTCTAAAGGATGGCCCAGAATCCACTGGCAAGATTAGCAGGGTGCACAAGAAGCGCAGCAGACATTCTTACCAAACCTCCTCCTCCCTAGGGATTTCATTGATTTCATTGGTGATATAGGACTACTTTATTTTTATGTCCAGCCAACTTTCATATCATAATGTTACTATGGTTTCCCCTCTTTATAAAAACACTTTTTTCTATTTCTCTCAGAGATGATCTTCTCATTCTGACTCAAGCCTCTGATTTTCTAATAATCTTATATAATTCCTCGTCTAAATTCTTATAAATGAATTGTTAAAATATTTGTGCTTAGAAACAACACATACTTTGCCCTATTTCTAGGGCTCACTTACAAACTGGATTTTTTCCCCTGTATTTTCTATTGCTTCAATATATTTATATGTTATGACGTCATATACCAGTGATGGCGAACCTTTTAGAGACCGAGTGCCCAAAAAATGGCCCCGCCCCCACTCCACCCCCTGCTCCGCCCCCATCCCGCTTGCCCGCAGGGCCACTCACCGCCTCCAGGGCCCACCGCAGATCGTCCAGGCAGCCCAGCAGCGCCATGGTGGCCACGCCCTCTTCCTGCACCTTGCAGCATCAACTGTGCGCGATGGGGCGTGAGGGCAGAGTCTTGTCTACGCTGCCTGACTGCCACATCCTTGGCTACGCTGTTCTGCATGGGCCATGCTTGGGGGAGACTCTCCTCCAGGGCGGCTGCTGGTGAGGGGGTCATGGGGGGAGGCATGGCTGGGGCAATGGCACATGTGCCCATAGAGAGGGCTCCAAGTGCCGCCTCTGGCACCAGTGCCATAGGTTCGCCACCACTGTCATATACACTCTAGCACATTAGTAGTAATTTTCCCACTACAGTAATCTGTATTAACAATCAAGTGGTAGGATATAGTATGACATACCTTTGGGCTTCCTCTGACGGCACAACTGAGTGTTGCATTATATCCAGAGACTACCGAACGATCAGAAAGCGGATGGGTGAATTTTGGTACCTCAGAGAAGTCATGCTCTTTGTAATTAGGTGGTTTGTAAACTGCTCCTGCAACATGAACAAGAGGTAGGGTGAGGGGAAACCAAACAGGAATATTTTAAAATAATCATTAAAAACCTCCAGCTATAATATTTAAAATAGGATACCAGTAGTGCTAATAAGGTTCAGAAGAAAACAAGATGATCTCCTGTCATGCTTGTGAAATTCTCCGATTGTTGTTATCTAAAACTAGTCTAAAGATTAAATAATTTGATGGTAGGAATAATAGAGTTGGAAGGGACCTTGAAGGTCTTCTAGTCCAAACCCCTGCTCAAACAGGAAACTCTAAAACATTTCAGACAAATGGTGGTCCAATCTCTTAAACTCCAGTGTGGAGGCAAGTTGTTCCACTGATTAATTGTTCTAACTGTCAGGAAATTTCTTGTTAGTTATAGGTTGGTTCTCTCCTTGATTAATATCCCTCTGTTGCTTCTTCTCTTGCCTTTTAGGTGCTTTGGAAAATAGGTTGATTCCCTCTTCTTTGTGGCAGCTCCTTAGATATTGGAACACTGCTATCATGTCACCCCCAGTCCTTGTCGTTAACCTAGACATACCCAATTCCTGCAATTGTTCTTCATATATTTTAGCTTCCAGTCCCCTAATCATCTTCGCTGCTGTTCTCTGCACTTGGAGTAACGCCTGGAATGAATGTGAACTTCCAGATCTAATTTACTAGTTTGTCTTTTTTAATTACTTTATTTATATCTATAGTCTTGCTTTTTGTTCAAACTTGATTTTGAGTCTAAAGTATGTTCAAATAGTGGGAACAAGTATACTTATGTACAAGATCTACAAAGAGGTAAACCCTAGTTGACATTTGTTGTGATTTGAATCTGATTGGCAGGCTTCAATTAGGAAAAATAAATGATCATTGGATCTTACCTATCAAATATTTTTAAAGAGTCTTTGTATTTCAGCTATCAAATGGTAACTACCTTCAGACTTTAGCTATGAAATACTGTCAGGTTTTGCACAGTGCTGTTTTTAAATCTCATTGGAGAGCTTTCTTGGGGGGGGGGAGATTTAGTGAAAAAAGGAAAGCGATTTCCATGATGTATGTTCTTCTGCAGTCCATTTGAACTGTGTGCTAAAGATGCTCAACACAGGATCTCAGTGGCAAATGATGGAAGGGTGTAGGACAATTCACCACGACCAACCCACTATGGCCAACTTGCCATGCACCAACTCGCCATAACCAACTCCCTGCAGGACAATTCAATGTTATATTAATTGTTTCCTTCAGTTACTTTTATTATTGGGGACCAGGTTTTCTTAAAAATTATTGTAACCATTGTGTTTCTGGGTCAAATTTATTTTATTATTATTGGCTACGATTCTGTTGATATTAATTTAACTTTTGTATTTGTTGAATTGTCTTATGATGAATTGTCCCGTGGTGAGTTGGCCCCAACGAGTTGGCCATGGCAAGTTGGTCAAGGCGAATTGTCCCATTCCATGACGGAGACTCCCTGGTAGATGCTGGTGTGGAAATTCTTGCCCAAACCACTATAGGTCGTCTACCAATATATTGAATACTAAATTGTGCAACATGATACCTATTTCAAAAATTAACTGACTTGAATAGCGAAGATTCAGTGGACATCTCATAGAATATCTGACAACTTATTTTGATTCTGACATTAACAAAGATAATTTTTAATGAGAATGTTGGCAAGTGCCTGTATTATTTCTCTTTGTTACCTGTCTTTTTAATGTAGGCAGAGTTTTTGGTGGTTGCAGCATTTTCACTCAGCCCACACAGGTTTTCACTGAAGACCCTGAAATAGTATTCATTTCCCATGATCAGCTCAGATACTACACAGCTAATGCGCTGATAGTGATCAAAAACAGTATACCATTCCTGGAAAGCAAAACAAAAAAAGTGTGCTGAACCTTAAAATATCAACATTTTTTTGAAAGCTGACATTTGATACATAAGCATGGTGAAACACAGTAAAATGTGATGAAGCCATAATGGATCCTAAGGTTAACCAGCTGTAATGTCTGTCCAGACAATGAATGCATACATACACAAGGAAGCTGAATTATGTGCAATAAGAAGTCAAACACTATTATAGATAAAAATGAACCAGGAGTTATAATAATCATTCTGGCCTTCTCCATGAAAAACTAACAAATAGAAAATTACAGCTGGGATTTTTTTGGCCACATAGACTGAAAAAGGGAAGCGGGTTCCTTTCAATGGAATAAGTTGCCCTTAGAAAGTAGAGGAGGACAGCATTTCCTTTAGCGTAATGATTAACTCATAGAGGTGGAGAAATAATAATAATAATAATAATAATAATAATAATAGTAGTAGTAGTAGTAGTAGTAATAATAATAATAGTAGTAGTAGTAGTAGTAGTAGTAATAATAATAATAATAATAATAATAATAATAATAATAATAATAATAATAATAATAATAAAGTTGGAAGGGACCTTGGAGGTCATCGAGTCCAACCCCCTGCTCAGGCAGGAAACCCTACACCATTTCGGACAGATGGCTGTCCAGTCTCTTCTTAAAAATCTGCTCCTTTACAAGGGTTGACAGGTGAACCTGAATTCTTGTAGCAACTGTTTGCAATCAAGACTGTGATTTTAATAATTATAATTTCTTACAATTCTATCATAGCTACAGGTGTTCATAAAAAGGAGGGGAGTGGCTTATATCTATTGTGTTCTACTTATATCTCATTAGTCTAAAGCAGGGGTGTCAAACTGCCTGCCCGTAGGCCGGATGCATCATAGCAAAACCGCGCCCACCCCATTGCCGGCAATGAAAAAAAGTTGCGATACATTGCAACACATCACGTGACTTTGTGAGTTTGACACCCCTGGTCTAAAAGTTTTAATGATAGGAGAAGCAGGCTTTTTTATATATAAACACTGATTATATACTTTTGGAATTCCCCAAGCAAACCTCATTCTAACTATGAAAATGCTGAAAAAGTCATCATCTTATCTTAATTAGTCATGGCTGTAGGAAGGGTTAGTCCTGCGAGGTAGTCCAGACAAGAAGCACAAACAAGAATACCAACTCTATCTCTATTGTAAAGTTGCATTAACAAAGTCTTCTGAAACTGAAAGTACTTCTCCCCTCCTTTCCTTTTACTTATTGGAAAACTAAGAAGGTTCCTTCTGAAATAGTCCTCATGCCCTCCCTCTTTCTGAGTGCTAAGATATCTTTAAATTCTGGTTGTCCAGTCTGTAGTTCTCTCTCCTGCCTCCCAAGGTCATTCCCACATACTGTTACAGAAAGTATTAATTGACTATACATAGTCCTAGGATGGATATGTACCCTTACCCAGCCTATGGTTCTTACCATTGTTTTTTTGTCTGCCTTCTGGACCACGTATCCTGTAATTTGAGAATTGCCATCATCCTGGGGAGGCATCCATTCCAATGCAACATTGAATCCCCATACGTCCATAATCTTAATGTTCAGAGGAGGACCAGGCTTGTCTGGAGAAAGAAATCCACCACAGAAAACCAGCTGTACATAATCAAGAACTGCTCCTCAGTGTTTTTACAAAGATGTGATACAAGTGGAGTTCAGCTTAAATAACCTCATGTTCTGATATATTCCAAGTAATCCTCTGCATCCATTTTTTCTCCTATAATAAATTTACCTTACCAAATATAGATGTGACATATGTATTCAGTGGCTCCATATTCCAACAAAGAAAGGTACAAATAATAACTTTCATTTTCTCCAAATCCATGGACATTCACCATTAATCAATGCAAATCAAGAAATTAATATTTTTCCTTTCACCTCCCCCACAATGTCTTTTAGGCTGAAGTTGAATTCCATCGCTTTATAATATTCTATGGTTTTATTTGTAAACTCTTCAGAGTCATGAAGCTAAAATGGGCGGTTTGATACAAATGTGGTAAATAAATAAAATAGTATACTAATTTGCATATACAGTATACTATATTACTTAAAAACAGTTCTAAAAGGTTATGAATTATTGTGTCGCTTTATTGTGTAGCTTTATAAAAATAAAGATAAAAAAAATCTTCCTTGAATGACACTTGACTTCTGAATTCCTCATGGACATCTAGTCTTTTGGAAACAATATACAAGTGGTTTGCCACTTATAATACCCTGTCCTAGATATACAGTATATCTGGGATTTCCTTCAGATTTTTTTCCCAAAATGAACCAGGTTTGACCTTTTTTAGCTTTCTCAAGGCCAGCCAAGGTTATCTAAATATTGCTATTTGCTATATGACCTTTCTCCCTCCCTCCCTCCCTCCCTCCTTCCCTCCCTTCTTCTTTCCTTCCTTCCTTCCCTCCCTCCCTTTCTCCCAACATGTAATATTGGATGCATCCACTAATTCTTCTTAACTGGATACCTGTTAGAGATACTGTAGTCAATTATCCATTAAACACTTAAAATGATCAATAATTAATCCTGGGAATATCAGATTGGGTTGCTATTCTTTCAGATGATTTTTTTTTTTTGTATTTTACAGGAAACAAATTCTCTCAAAAATAAGACTCTGTCTCAGAGAAAAAAGCTGATTGCATTGTTATAGGCATAATATAAAGGAGCTCCTGAGACAAAAATTCAAATGGATCTTGCAATAGCCATCCTTATAAATGGATGAGTATTTTCACTCTTCATTGAATAGTTCTAGAAAAACCCTCTATACTGTCTCAAATTTTCTATGTATCAGTAGCTGTAGGTTTAATGATGGAACTAAGTTCAGTTGTGAAATCCACCACAGAAATTCTGACACTCTTCTAATAAAAGCAGCTGCTGTGGTTTCTAACTTGGGTTGGGACTATGCTCAAAGGATTGATCATCCATCCAAAGAGGCAGCAATCCAATGGAGTTTATATTAAAAGGTGAGCTTTTTTCTCTTCTCCCACTCCTCAATCGCCCTTTTCACAAGCAATGGGAAAATATTTTTTGAAACAAGGAATGGGAAGGAGACTTAATTATTGTATTGCTGAGAGTCCTGCTACAACTAAATACAGTATATTTTGCAGAAGGATTGGTTAAAAAAAAATTCAACCTGATTTCAGATGAGCTAAATTCTATTAAGCTGTTCCACGTGAAGAGTGAGATACAACTGTTTTAGATAAATATTATCCAGCATTTTCTTACCCATAATCTGCATAGTAATGGTGACTTTGTCACTCATGTTTTCTATTTGCACCTCAACTTCATATTTTCCAGAATGGTGACGTTCTGCCTTTCGGATAAATAGAATAGTATCTGTATTGCTGTTTCGTATTCCCACTTCCTTGGAGTCTATTAGCTGACCATCTTTTTTCCAGATAACTTTAGGTCTAGGTTTACCCTGTGAAAAGAAAGAAAAATGGTCAGACTGAAAACAAATTTGATTTTCAGTAGTTGGTTGTACAGTATTAATCTCTTGCCTTATATGAAGAAATTGTTTCTCTCACAGCTGTTCTCTGTAGGTTTATTTCTTGCATATATAGCTAGAAATATATAACTATCGCCCTCACATATAGCTACAATGAAGCTATCAGAAAATAATTTTTAATTGTCTTATTATAAAATGACCAGTTCTCATTAGCACCTTCTGCTTCTTAGGAAGATGTTAATTTTTTTGTCATCACCATGGAACAATATACACGTGGATGCCCGAAAGTCAAGAATCTGCTTTAAAAAAAATGTGTGCTTCAATCTATACACATTGAGCAGAAAAATGCTTTTCATCACTGTGAGACTGTAATTCTCTAGAGTAGGTTAGTTCTTCTCTTTTAGCCCATCTCTTCCTTACCAGAGAACTTGAAATACACGCACATTTTAGAGCATCAATATATTTCAACAATTTAAAAGTCAAATCCTTCAAAAGATCAAATTTTTAACATCACCAATGTAAGCATGGAATGTTTGCCGATGTTCAAATCATTTAACTTTTATCATGACCATAATCAGACATCACAATCAAACTAAGGTTTTTAGTAACAATAATGAGTTTTAATAACGAGCTTTCCCTCAGACTCTGCATGCCTGCCCATCTCTGGTATGGCTTAAAGTTAAAACTACTCCATTTTAGAGTAAAAACAGTTTAGTATACCATTCAAGACAAAATACAATTAATTTTATAAGCTTCAGTTTAAAGCTTTAATTTTCTATTATTATGTGGCCATCAAGTCACTGTCGAACACATTGGTATGTATGTATTTGTTCATTTATTTAACTTACATGCTGCCCATCTCGCCTGGAGGTTCAGGTAGATAGATTTGCTCCAGGAGATTTAAAATTAATGTGTTAAACAAGCAACAGTTCAAATTTCTCACAGTTTGTCTAGTTTGGATAACTTAAAATGGGAATGAAGGATTCCAATCGTTCTTTGCAGTTGCACTGGAGCAGTAGAGGGAAAATTGAACAACTTGGATTGTAGAGTAGATCAGTTCCTCCTAAGATGAGTTGAAGATTTTCATAACTCCTGAATAAATTATTATCTACTTTCTAGTTTTTTATCTCTTATCTTTTGATCTAAGCCAATATTGCTCAACCTTGACAATTTTAAAGTTACACATACTGGCTGGGAAATTCTGGGAGTTGAAGTCCACACATCTTAAAAGTTGCCAAGGTTGAGAAAAACTACCCTCAGATTTTAAATGAACCTTTTAAATATTTTGACAATTATGAGATTGAGAAGTGTTGCTTTTGTGCAGCTTGTCACATTAGGAGTAGAAGGCAGAAATAACTTATTTAGCGATGGCACAGAGTTTCTTTTCACTGGCTGTTCCTCAAAGTTCTTTCTGACAATGAACCTCCTTACAAACATTCTTATAGCAATGTGGCAAAGTAGAGATACTGCCAATCTACTCAGTTGAAGAGACATAGAGATATGACTATAAACATTGTTCTCGGCTACATCAGAGGTGGGCAATACTTAGATAACTTGGTGGAAGGATGAAAATACAGATCAAATGTGCTTTCACCCAATGATGAGGAAATTTCTTGACACCGGGACAAGAATTACTCCAGAGATACACAGGTATACTTGTGCCCACTGTCAGTTTCTTCAACAAGGGTAATATTTTGCCCTATGATCAATAAAGATCTCATCACATACCTGGAAAGGAATAACAATGTTGATTGTATCACCAACTTTCTTCAGTAAAGTCTGTCTGAGATTGCGTGGCAGTCTAATTTTAGGACGCTCTGTAAATCAAAAATCAAGTCAGAAGGTAATTAATCTATTTTAGATTATTGTACATATTTTATTTGCAAAAAAGTAAGAAATGATTTTGACAATATGTATTAAATATTTATAGAAACCATAATTTTAAGCATATTTAATGGATACTACTTGGAGGGTTTTTTTAAAAAAATTGTGCCATGGCAAATGCTACAAAGATACATGGGAAGAAGATGTCACACTGGGGTTCCAATTGTTCAATTAAATATCCATGAACATAGGCCATTCTGCTTGGGACTGAGAAGTAGGAATCTAAAAACATCTCAAGAGCCATAGATTGCGCATCCATGTTTTAGTGTAAATCAGGTGTACAGCCCAGTTTTAGGAGATCCTGGACTCACACTAGAAAGCCAGATTCATATGGTTAAAACTGAGATTCCAACATGGAACCCAATTACAATAATAAATCTATAAACTTAATTTGGTACCTGTTAAGCAGATTAGAGTATCTGAAAGTTTGTCAGATACTTTAAAAATTGATTTCTTTTAATGAGTCTACATTTATTGCAATTCTTGGAGAATTTTATTTTTGTTTCATCAGTGAAAGAAATATATTGTGACTGGCGGTGCCATCTTGACATTTGTTTGTAAGTGGATGACTGCCTCCATGACAATTATTTTTTGGAGCTTCCATAATATGTTTTCAAAATTCAAAACATTCCCTCTGGCCCAAAAAGATTAGAAGACTGATGAATATAAAATATTAGGAAGAATGAACTCCAATAAACAAATTTATATTCCCTTGTACTCCAAGGAGCTTTTCATTAAAGAAATAATTATCAATGGCTTCAGGAATTTTCTCAAGGCACTTACGCAAGATCTCTTGAACAGTAACTGGTTCCTTGATTATTGCTGGTTGACTTGTCCCTGCTAAATTTATAGCAGTGATACGAAAATACAATTTGTCTCCTGTAACCAAATCTTTAAGTAAGATAGATGTGCGTTCAGTGGGGCTAGGAAGAGCTGGAATCCATTCGGTGGCTGCAGATATTAAAAAAGAAACTGCTAGATTTTTTTAAGCACGTTTTTATAAGATGTTTTTATGAGATTGCTAACTAAATGTAACATAAATCTAAGGAACAGTTAGAGAAGGGAGAGACTGCATTTTGAAACTGGATCTATTGAAAATTGCACAGATCACAGATCGGAGATTACTTTAACATTTGCTGTAATAATTTTAGGAACAATGACTGACAAGCTAAAAATGTGTAACAATTACTATCACCAAAGAATATTAGTTCCTACTCATTTCTCTGGAAGTGGAGAGACAAACAAAATACATAACTACAAAGTTCATCCTGTAAATTTATACCCACTCTTATAAGTTAGCTCATATTCCGTTATCTCTGTTTCTATGCACAGTGATCTACATTTTAGGAAATAGGCAGCCCCTCAAAAGAGAATCTCTATGACATTAGCTAGTTTTAAACCATAATCTCTCTAATTATTCCTTCATCTTACTCTGCCCTCCTCCTCTACTTTATCAACCTGAAGATCAATGTCTACTTTAGTAAACACAGTAAAATGGGTGTTATTTGTTCCTTGGAAGGTATTTCAGAATACATCAGAACTTACTCACATCCTTCTCTACAGTATTCAATATTGTAGCCATCCAATCCTCCTGCTCCAATCCGTTCAGGGTGTCTCCATTTCAAGGTAACAGAAGTGTCAGAAATGTCTTCTACAGTAAAGTGTGTTGGCTCACTTGGGGGAGCTAAACAAAATGCACAAGCCAAAGACTTTGCATGATATGTTAAAGCTGAGCAACAATGGAATTTTCATTTTCCTTATTTAAAATGTCATCTTATAATACTTTAAACTTTTGCAAAATGTAATTTAAAACTATAAAAGCAGCACAATATTTTTTTTTAACAAATAGTATGACACACAAACTATTTGTCAAAAATGAAGTAACTTCTTAAAGCAGTGATCCTCAACCTATGGTGTGTGGACCTCTGGGGGGGCGTGATGTCATCAGAGGGGGTTCACAAAAGCTTGAAGAAATGTTATGATTTAAATCTTGATGGTCCGTGGCCATGCTTCATGGCCACAAAAAATATTTTAAAAGGGGGACCATGGTGAAAAAAATGTTGAGAACCACTGTCTTAAAACAATCTCTGTGAAGAATCTTAGACTTTGAAAGAGTTTCCATAAAACTGACTTTTGATGGTGAAGACTTCACGCTTTTAGAAAAACAACACCTCTACTGAAGATACTAAAGATCTGAAGAATTTAACTGTGGGAGAAGCAGTAATATGAACATCACATGGAGATCCCTTACTTAGGTCTGGAAGATTATAGCCATTATTGTACCTTTAGAACAGGATTTCCTAAGCTGAAAACAAGCGAAGATGGAGGCTGCTGGATTTTATAGCACTGGCAGCATTTAAGCATTCTTGTGGAGCATAGATTGTTCTTGTTGGAGCTCACAATCCCATGAATATGGCTAAGTAGATGGTGTGACAATTGCTAATTTGACTCACTGACAAGGCAAAAATATATTAGCTACCATGTCAATATAATGTGCATAATGAATGCTCTTAACCCCAAAATTAACAGCTATAAGCAGGACAAGAATGGATATCATATTGCTCTAATTGGCAGTCAACACTGGGGAGACAGATGTAGAGAAGAATAATTTTCTTGTTCAGTAGTTATAAAACTAAGGTATTTTGGAGCAGAGTTCTCCCACTAATATTACTCGATTGTCAATATCGTCATCATCATCATCATCATCATCATCATCATCATCATCATCATCATCATCATCATCATCATCATCATCATCATTGTACCTAAAAGATTTATTTATACTATGCTCATTCTCAAAGGCTCTAAGCAGCTTATAATCTGAAACATATTTTGCACACATGACCTGCATTTCAATCTTTGAGATTCCTCTTTACCAAATATTTTTCCATCTCAGTCTACAAAGGCTTCACACTTCACTGTGTGGCATAATACTCATTCCACAGCTGATTCAACCTCATTTCATTTAGACTACATGCAATAAGGGAACAACACTTTTAAAAGAAGGTAGGTGGGTTATTTTTTTGTGCCATATGTGTGCTTATCATAAATCAGGCAGCTTAAATGTTGCGGTATTTAAACACATTGTGAACACTGTTTAAAATATTTCAACTATACAGAATGTTCCATACAACAGATAACAAGCCCCTTCTCTTTTCAAAAAGGTTAAAAATGACACAACAGATGGGAAACCTAATGTTAACACCCAACCTAACATTGTTGTGAGAAACACATTTTCTCACTCGCCTTTTTGGAATGACATTCAATTAAAGCCAGTTGCTGAAAGTAATTTTTAAAAAGCATGTGCATCACTCACACGTCGGTATTTGGATGTGAGCATGTTACCATAAAATGCACATTACAAACCCAGTGCCTCATCTCCAGAATTGCAGGTTGCCTCTTATTTGTAATCAGGTAAAATCCTGGACCTTTTAGCTCAGCTGTTGCCTGTGGGAGCTCTTCAACCATTTCCTGGACTGGATCTTCTCCTTCTCCTTCACCAGTACATTTGTTGAATGGTGACTGAAGATCAGAGCTAATCACTTTGTCTTCAAATATAATTTTCTCTGCTTGTCCATTCTTAGAGTCTTGAATTTCCACACTGTTACTTTCAGAAGCCTCTTCTCCTTCTTCATGGACTTCTATGAGTTGAGCCACTTCTTCGGTCATTGCTATGACTGCTGTATCTTAATTTCTCAAAAGCTGCTTTCTCACAATGACTCACACTGTGTGCCCTTAACTCAAGGACTACTACAAAATGGTGGGGGTCATAATGATTATATATAGAAAATCCATGGATATTTTCTTAATCAGATAGCCTTACAGCTTCACTGGGGAGGTGGACTGGGTGGCATTAGTAGTTTACTATGGCATTTGCATCCATAATGGAATGGGGGAAGCTGAGAGGCAATGGGAGGTCACTGTCAATTAGCTTCCCTCTCTTGTTCAGCCTAGCTTGCCTCTCACACTTCTAATTTTAACAGTTAGAAATTCATCAGCAATTTTATGAAACTGGAACCTCCATGCTCTCGTTTTCAAGGACAGGTAAAAGGGAAAAAAAACAAACTTTAAATATTTATACAACTATTTTCTCTCTTCAAAATTGTTCATATCTTTCTTGGGTTCTCAAGGAGGGATTAGAAATAATGCAACATGCAGATTGACACTCACCAATTGGCATGAAAGGCTGTGAGGCAGGACTAGGCCGAGACATGCCAACTGAGTTCACGGCATAAATTCTCATCTCATAAACAACTCCTTCAATCATTCTCTTTGCTTCATAAGTCAGATCCTTCAAAAGGTCAAAGTTCAGCCTCATCCACCTGTAGCTCTTCTTTTTCTTCCTCTCTAAGATGTATCCTGGAAATCAAAAAGAAACTATAAGAGTATTGAGGAACTGCCTTGGGCCATATAGCAGCCAACTACCACAACACAACCATTTTGGTTTTGCTGTACAGAAAATTTCAAATCAGATTTTTTTATTGCATCCATATTTCATATTTTATTGCATCCATATCTGTCATTTAGTCTTCATGTACATAGATTAGGGAAGGCAACATTAAATATTTGGATTCTCAATGCTCTATTATTTAGCAAATTATTAAACTGAGATAAAAGCAAAAATAGTGTGAATGTAAGGAAAGCTTGACCTTGAGTATTAGCCAGTTACACTTTGCCATTACAATGCCTTGTAGCTCGTAAGTATTTCCTAAGATCAAGGCTGTTTATATTGTATATTAAAAGGAAGGGATTGATAATACCATATAATGAGACTTTTTGGAACTACTGTTAGATCACAAAATAATGCCTTTTTGAGATATTTAATTAAGAGCAAGCTTATGCATTAATCAGAAAGAGATTACTATAAACATTGTTAGAAATAGTTATTTATTTTATTAAATATTTATAAAATATTTATATTTTATTGTTTATTGCCTCTTAGTTCCTAGAAAAATAAGTTTTGCCTTTCTTACTTCATGCCTTAATTCAAGTTTATTTTACTAAACAGTGTCTGTCTTGCAGCTGCATGTTTTAAAAACTGCTCTAAATTATCAGCCAATTACATATTTATTTAGTTTACTAATATACAGTCAGACACCATATTGTTACTCTGAAGTCACTCTATCTTTTTCCTGAGGTTTCCACACAATTGTGGTTAAACTGATTTGAAGTTGACTCTCTTCCATGGATGGAACTCTAATCCTTTGTTTTTCTGTAGTCTACTCACAAGTCATACTGGGGTTTATTTATTATTACTCTGTTCTCCTGTCTAATGTGTCATTATATCATTCTGTATAGAAGAAGCACCATGACCAAGTTGAAATTAACACCTCTGCTCTCATTTCTGAGAAATGTAAAAGCCTGAAGAAAACATCTGTTATGGCTGACAGAGAGACAGATAGCATCTATTCCTTAGGAGAGATATGGACCCAAGTAGCAAATCCTATATTAGCCCTGGTTTTATATTTATCACTATAATGGCTGACATGGAAGAGTTATAAGGCATCCCACTTGGTTATAATGATCTAACCAAAAGCCGGATCTCTGAGTAGTCAATCTGCTTATATAAAAAATAAAAAACAGACAATCTACATATTATTGTGTAATTTAACAAATTGTGACCTCATTTTTTCAGCCCAATAACAATACCCAAACTATTAAAAGCTCCCTCACCTGCACACCAACTGAAATAAAACATGCCTAACCAACAGCCCAACAGATTATTCCTCTAGTTAAGAAATCTAAACTTTAAAAGTGGGGTGAACTTTCCATGTGGATTGAAATCCCCCCCAAGTTTCTATTTTTAACACCCAGTTATAACAAGAAGCTGCAGAACTTGAAGTTGTAAATGTGATAAGACTTCCCAAGGTCTACATATAGGATTGAAGTTTATGCAAGGCAATCCTATGCACTATTGCTCTGGAGAAGATCTGACATTGTTCAATAGAGCTTATGCTCTTCTAGTCCTCTTCAGAACTGAAGTGTTTTCTCTGTGAGTGATAGCAAGAATTGTTTTTACACTGAAATGAAAAGCTTGATTACATGCATATGTATACTGTATGAAAGAAATACTATTAAGTCCATTACTTTTTAAATTAAACATGTGAATGTGAAATACAATGCCTGTGCTTCATTTAGAATTTCAAGTGTTGGGTCTATGTGGAGCCCCCAAATTGGAACTCATTAATCAATATTCCTGTTCAGATCTCTGGTGCCATTCAATGGGTGGGTGGGTGGAGTTAGCAGAATCAGGGACAGGAACATGGCTCCATTGCAGCCAATATAAATAACATATTAACAGGAGACTTAGTCCCATATGCATTATTAAAATCATTTGAACTCTATAATGCAATGTTATTTTTGTCTACAGTTTCACCAAAAGATAGACAGTCTGATCATAATGTGTTTAACCATGCCAGTATTATAAGATTGCAACCTTAAACTATCTGTTCTGATGACCATTCCTTCCTGTCTTGACACTTGCTGCTCTGTTTGAAAAGTGACTTTTGCACTGAAGAATGATTTGCACACTACATCAACTGCAGAAGAAATAAGAGTGATTTCTACTTATGCTTTCCATTTAGTTCCTGAAGTTGATTGAAACCACTGGTTCATGAAAGTTGAATATTTTATTATGAGCTTCTATTCTAGACACTTTATACAGAGAAGGTGCTCCTGTTTCCTTTTGTATGCCTTGAGTATCATGTTGTGGGTATGTTGTCCTTGAAATGACAAGAGAAATCAAAACACTATCAGATTCTCTTCCAAACAGGTGCTTTGGAGCACATGAGACATGTATGTTGCACTTTTCTACAATGCTTAATAGTAGCCAGGTGTTTTCTAGGATCCCAAAGCTGCAATTTTCAGAAAAATGGACTGCTTTAAGCAGTTGCAGACAGATGCTATATCTCCACACATTCCAAAGCATGTTTTTCAAACACATCCAAGGCACTTCACAGCTCTGCCATTTTTAAACCCTATAAGTAATTGACAAGAAATGTCTGTTGCAATTAAAAACTCTTCTGTTAAGATTATTGTCGATTCTTACCCAGTACTGGCTGTCCTCCATCATACTTAGGTGGCTGCCACTGTACTATGCAGTTGTCTTCACCAACATCAGTGATTTTAGGAGCCTCTGGTGGATCGGGTATATCTGGAGAGGGTGTGAAAGATGAGATCAATGTATTTTCTTTTGCTAGTGCTTATCAGAATCACCTTTTTTAGATTAAGGAACTTGCTGTTACACAGTATAGTGATGACAGCTGCCTATCTGAATTATTTTAAAAGGTTCTTAGAGAAATGCAGGAGTAGGAGGTATTCAACAGTATGATGGCTACATAGTATCTCAAGTTTCAGAAGGGGAGAATCCTACTGTTCCCATCAATATTGGGTTGCCCATGTAGAAACAAAATAGTTGGAAAAAGTAGACTTTTTAGAAGGGATTCAGTTCAACTCTCTCTCTCTCTCTCTCTCTCTCTCTCTCTCTCTCTCTCTCTCTCTCTCTCTCTCTCTCCCAAAAATCTTTCAGTGAAGCTGCAATGACTTAAGCTTATGAATGAGCACTCTTGCAAGTGTTTGCTATATTTTTGATTTATTGAACTTTCATTCTTGTTTATAAGTATTGGCATTTTGTCAAACAATTCCTTCTTAAAACTGAAAAAAGTTTCTTAATAACATTTTGAAGGAAGGGAAATGTTCCTGTTGTAACTACTATATTAGTCACAACATTTCTCCATCTGTAAAACAAATAGTATAATTAGATTAATATTTAAAAATGAAAAGAAAGCCAATCTGTTGAGACTTCACCCACATGCTATATTTTTAAATGACATCAGATAGAAAATATGACTTTATTCAACCCAGAAATAATGATAAAGGAGAACAATTAGTTGCCAAGCCAAGTGACCAAGAAACATATTTGAAAGGTGGGTTTAATATGTTCTTGGATTGTAAGCAATGGTGGGATTCAAATATATGAACAACCGGTTCTCTGTGTGGATGCCACTTCTGGAAGTCCATTCTAGACCTGGGCAACAAAAAAATAGCTACTGGTTCTGCCGAAGTAGTGCAAACCGGCTGAATCCCACCACTGATTGTAAGTGTTTCTGAGACTATTATCAGCTTATTCCAGATGGCAAAAAAGGAGCTAATTTAGGCAACAATTGCACAGAGTTGTTATTCCCTAAAAACCACTCACTGAAATCGGGGACTCAGCCATTGCAAGTTTCTCCCTTATTTGGAGTTTTACTTACAGCAGTGTTTCTCAACCTTATGCCCTTTAAGAGGTCTGGACTTCAACTCCCAGCATAGCTGGCTGGGGTATTCTGGGAAGTCCAGACCTCTTAAAGTGCCCATGATTGAGAAACACTGATTTACAGGGAAAGGAGGAGTTGAACTAGGTGATCCCAGCTGTTGAGTCTCTGCTCCATTAGAAAATATGAAGACATCAGATGAATGACTGACAAGGCTTGCTTCATGTACTAAACGCACCACTGTCTTGCTTACCAATAACTTTTACAGTGATATCAGCTGTATCTTCTCCAGCTGGATTTTTCACTGCAACTCTGTAGATTCCCTCATCTTCCTTCTCAGCTCCTTCAATAGTAAACACACAGTGGTCTTCATATGTTTCCACATGGACTCGGCCTTCCGAATCAGGAGATGGCTGTGAGCAAATTTTAAAAAAAGTTAGTTAGTTTCAGTGGATGTATGGAGCGGGACCAAGTTTTTAATTAGCATTTAAGTAATTTGGTACACATTACTAAGGTTGCATTTGCACCATGATAATCTGAATGTGTAAAAGAGAGAAATAAATAGGTAGATAGGCAAAAATATTTGTGTACATTTTAACAGATGGTCTGGAGAAGAAACAGCTGATAAAAGCTATCAGGAAGCAATGGAGTGGGGTCTTCCAAGGGCATATTCACATGGCCAGATTGCCCTGTT
>NW_015387043.1:301193-337705 GCF_001527695.2 Protobothrops mucrosquamatus
GTGGTTATAATGTTAGCATGACTTGCAGAAGGTCACTAATTCGAAACCTCATAGAAATTCCTATTTTTCTTACCCTGAACAACCCATATTATTGCATTATTCAATAAATTTGCCTGGATTTTTTTCTGTCAATTGAAGTAAAATACAAAGGATTTTGTTGTAATTATTTGTGCAGACTATTTGGAAGCCGATTTTTTTTTAAAAAAAGAAAAAAAGCCAAGTTCTGTTGTTTTAACAGTGTAGTGGTGAAACTTACTTAAGAAAAAACATGCCCAGCAAAAAAAGTAGAAAGCATAGGGGGAAATTAGTAATAAAAGTCTTCTGTCTGCTGTGTTTTGGACCAATAACTTCCTATGTATCAAGAAAACATCATAACTGCTCTGCTTTGCAACATTTATAATAACTGAAGCGCGAGCTGCACTGGTTGCCGGTGGCCTTCCGGGTGCGCTTCAAGGTGTTGGTCATCATCTTCAAAGCGCTCCATGGCATCGGACCTGGATATCTCCGAGACCGCCTTCTGCCGCAGATTACCTCCCATCGGCCGGTACGCTCCCACAGAGTGGGTTTCCTCAGGGTGCCGTCGGCCAAACAGTGTCGGCTGGCGACCCCCAGGGGGAGGGCCTTCTCTGTGGGTGCCCCCACCCTCTGGAACGAACTACCCCCCGAGATCCGGATGATTCCGGATCTCCTTACTTTCCGCCGCACCCTCAAGACATGGCTTTTCCAGCAAGCGGGCCTGACCTAAGGAGGATTTTATTTTATTATTTTTTTATTATTATTTAGGGACGATTTTAAGTATAATTTTAATTGGAACACAGCTTCGAATATTTGGTTTTTAATTTGGTTTTAGAGGGGTTTTTATTTTTATTGATATGTGTATCTGTTTTAATATGCTGTGCACCGCCCTGAGTCCTGCGGGAGAAGGGCGGTATAGAAATTAAATTAATAATAATAATAATAATAATTAAACTATTTTACCCATTTGCCCACAAAAATATTGTTTTAGAGGACAACCCCTCAGAGAAGATGGAGAATGTAGCAGCAGACAGTTTAAGACTGATTATGTGCAATAAAGTTGTTTTCAACTCCCAGTGACCATGTAGATAGATTTTCTTCATGACAACCCTTCCCTAACTTTAAGATGAAAGCATAATCCCAATAGTAAAAGAAAAGAAAAACCTCTTCTACTGATCATACTGTTTTATAGTCATAGGCTTATACTAGCAAGCAACTGAAACGCCAATATGTTTATTTGTGGATGGGGAAATGTGGAATTTTGCTATGGATACCATCTGAGATGCTTTATTAACAATTCTGGTAGGATCAGTCTGGCATCTATTGGCCAGCTTTGGAACAGGCAGGTCCCCTTCATTCTGCTCCTACAGCAGGGCCTGTCAGGTCCCTATAGATAGTGGGAGAGTCTAATTTTTCTCTGAGTGGATTCTCTCTTTAGTCACAAAGTCTTTGAGGTCTTGGGCTTAGAGAGTCGGCTTAGAGATTTCACTAGCAGCGGTAGAAACAGAGCTGTAAGGTAAAATACCTCCAGCTATTGCTACCGTATTATGTGAGTTTTTGAACATAGGTAAATGTGCTTCTGCAATAATGCTAAACCTGTGTCCCAAGGGAGCCTAATAACGAGCTAATAATACTTAATAATTGGACTTCTGAATGTACCTGTGCAATAAATATTTGTGCAAAACCAGCATGAATTCAGGTAGGGGACAGATTTATTAAAAATTTGCTGCATCTCCATCACAATCTCCATCTCACATTAAGGAGAGTGATTGATAGATGTCTTTTCATTAACTGATGAATAAAGTAGGGGGAAGCCACCAGTCCTTGTCTTTGACATACCTGCATCTGATAAGGACAGAACTGTTCACCCCCATCATGGAATTTGGAATCTGGCAGGATAGGGATCACCAGCACATTTAGCCAATTTTATGCTACTATAATTTTCTGCTACCTCAAAGACTGACGGCTATTTTTACCGTGAGGAACAGTGCTGTGGGAAAGAACTGTCCTGAATCGCTCCTTTACTGTATTTAAATAAACATGCCCTTGTGAAATGAAGGTCAAGATCAAGATGTAGGAGGGATAAAATGCTAAACGTAAGAAATGATGAATTAAAAAAAAAGGTTTCAAAGCAGAAATTCTCAGAAAGAATATAAAGAGAGAAAGTGAACTAGCATTAAAAATACATACCAGGAGAGGTCAGCCTTGTTCTTTCCAAACATAAAAGGTAAACAAAATACCTTAAAAGTCAATTAAGAGTTAATAACACATACTTTTTTTTTTTACTATTTATAGTCCAGTACATGTTCTTGAACTTCTGGCACTTCTTGTAATAACTGAAAACTATGTTGTTTCATTAGAAGTAATTATATACTTTATGTATTTGTGGAAAAGCCAAGAATTTTAGGCGCCAAAATACAGCTCCTAAATTGGGTTCATCTTATCCACGAATGAGTTTATCTGCAAATATATAGAGTAGGTTTCTCCCTTGGCTCTTTAAAAGTACTCAAATATCCTATATATGGTCATGGGTAAGCCCATCTGTGGATAAACAGACATTCAAATGTCTAACAAAAATACAATGAGCCAATATATGAACAATGAGCCACCTGCAGGTAAACCAATTGTGAAAATTAAAACACAAAAATGTTGAGGGTTTGCTCATCTGTAGATGGTGCATTTTTGATGGTATTTTTTTAAAAAAATGAGGGTTGGGCTGTTGGCAGATGGGCTTATGCACACATATATATGAAATTTTTATAATTTCTTATGTGCAACCTAGTTATGTAACATACTCCATTGTAAGTCTCATTTCTTTCGATCATCTAATAGATATGCTTGAAGTACACACTTTCTAACCGTCTTCACAAATTGGAGAGCCAATGAGAGCAAGTATCTAAAAAAAAATCTGCCTATCTTAAATAAGCTTCTCCGTCAGGTATAGAATAGAACTGGAAGGGACCTTGAAGGTCTTCTAGTCCAGCCCCTTGCTCGAGCAGGAGAACCTATACTATTTCAGACAAGTGACTGTCTAGTCTCTTCTTTAAAATCTCCAGTGATGGAGCGCCCACGATTTCTGAAGGCAAGCTGTTCCACTGGTTAATTATGCTCACTGTCAGGAAGTTCCTCCTTAATTCTAGGTTGCTTCTCTCTTTGGTCAGTTTCCAACCATTGTTTCTTGTCCTGCCCTCTGGTGCTTTGGAAAATAATTTGACCCCCTCTTCTTTGTGGCAGCCCTTCAAATATTGGAATACTGCTATCATGTTTCTTCTTTTCATTAGACTAGCCAAACCCAAGTCCTGCAGCCGTTCTTCATATGTTTTAGTCTCCAGGCCTTTGATCATTCTGGTTGCTCTTCTCTGAACTTTTTCCAAGGTCTCAACATCTTTTTTGTAGTATGGTGATCAAAATTGGTTGCAGTATTCCAGATGTGATCTTACTAGGGTTTTATAAAGTGCCACTAATACTTTGCGTGATCAAGATGCTGCTGTCATCTTGATTTTTTTAACCACATTCTTTGAACACTACTGCCTGTTAAGGATGCCAGTCTTGTACCATGGCCTTGTCCCAGACTTTTGCAAAGGTGTTCTTACATCACAATACAGGTACAAACATTGAAGGCTGACCATCAACTTTTTAGCTTCTGAATCACCAATTCCCTGGATCAGGGTTTAAAACAAAGATAGGTAATTTGATTTTTCTTGATATTCAAAGTGCAGCTCTCCAATTCTTTCCCATTGTCTACGATGGCTGTGGCTAACAGCAATTAAATACCCAGAGGACACATGAAAGGGTTGTTGTATCTTCACACAAAAGAAGGCAATCCTTTGATTTGCACATAATTAAGGCAAAGATAGAAAGTGCCTTTCTAGGCTGGTTAATTTTATTCAAATATCTGAGAAGTCATTCTGTAATCTAAATAAATCATACCTATGAACAGGAAAGAGTGTTATAATTTGAGCTGCTTGATACTGTGTCCCTGATGAAGTGATATTAATAAAACAGGACAGGGATTGGTTTTGTGATCAGTTAGAATGGCATGGGCAGAACAAAACTCCTCAATCTTTATAGCAGCTCTTTGAATGTTTTGAACGATAACATGACTTCAATAGAAGTGATTCAAAATGGATGGTAGGATTAATCCTTCCAGCTTGATGCTCAATTATTTCAGGCTACAAGAAAAAGTGAGTCAGAGTAAATTATCAGATAACAATCAATAATAGCCTTTGTACCTGTTCAAATTGTCAAGTGAAGTGCATTTGAAGTACATGAGGATTTATCCAGAACCAAAAGGTGAGGGCAAGAAAATCCTATGGTTGCATAAACTTATACGAGCAGGAACAACAATAAATTACTGCAGGAAGAATTCATGCTATTCAATATTTCATTCAAGATTTCTGTTGTATTCTCTATTCCCCCCACCCCCCCATTTTTAAATTGACTTTTCTCTATACTCAGCCAGTATTCAAATTATCCTCCACATTTCTCTCTCCCAACCCACAACAAATATCTTGGTGATGAAGTACAAGAATGGTACCATTTTAGCTGTGTAGACCTCTACAGATGAATATTAGAAACAGAAGGGATGAATAAGCTTAGAGCCAAACTGAATGGGTATTTTTATTGCCAAGATAATGTTTGCGCTTGGAGAACTAAAAAGAAAATATTCTTATAATATTTTACATTAAAACTATATTTTCAGGTTAAGAATTGAGGGGTCCTTGGTGCTCTCTGAACTTCGTTGTTTTCTTGTAGATGTTTCATTACCCAAACTAGGCAACATCATCACTACATCAGTACACTGCAAGAAAACAATCAAACTCAGAGAGCACCAAGGATCCCTCATTTTAATCCTGACCTACAAATATTCTCCTTTATTGTAAAGAATTCCTTTATTTTTTAATCAAGTAAGAAATTTGTAATAAGCCACACAGGCAGTAGTGATTTAAAGGACCAGCTATGAAGCCCTGGCATTTTTAGACTGTTATTACCTTGTTTATTTTCTGCCAGATCACTTTAGGGACCGGGTCCCCTGAAATGGGTACATCAAGCCTCAGCTTATTTCCAGCTACCACAATAATGGTGTCCGGAGTTTGCCCCATGCAGTCCAGATGGATTTTGGGGGGTTCTGCAACAAAAGCAGAGAAACCATTTCATGAAAAGGACTCTTCTAAAACAGGAGAGATTTTTTTTAAAAAAAATATGGTTCTCATTTCCTAGATTAGTATAAATAAATAAAATGTTGTCCTTACCTTGCCTAGGCACAAAGTCAATCTTAACCTCTGCAAGAAAAGAAAGAGAGAGAGAGAAAAAGGAAAAACGATTAAATGTGTTTGGTAGCTATATACTTGAATCAAGCTTTTATATTTTTATATTAAAAAATAATCTATGGTGAAAGAATGTTAGTTGCCAAGGAGACTGTATGAGAACAGAGAAGGGGTAAAGTGGAGTAATAAAATCAATGTAATAATGATTGAATACTGTCATTAAGTTTGATCTATTAATGGCTCCAATTACTTTATGCCATTGACTCCAAAGCCTTGGTGATCGGGCGAGATGGTGAATTGTCAATGTGCAGCCTAAAGGATCGCTCACCATTGCCAATCCACTGTTTTTTAAATTGCTGCTCCTCTGCCATGTTCTAAAGTTTCACCCTGTCCCTTATTTTTCCTCTGAATATGGCATTGTGGCTGCAGAAGATCTGAAAATCACCACTGCCACTTTGTTATGCCAGCATGAAATAACATTTGATGAAATGTTTTCGGTTTAACATTTTCTAAGGTTTAGCAAGCTTCAAACAGCTATGAACATCCATAGCTGGACAAAAAATAAAAAAATAAAAATCACAAAGCAGTGACATTGACCTTTTGAATTCATCCATTGAGTCACTGATAAACATTTGTAATGAAATATGTTTTATCATTATCCTGAAACTACGTTCCACTGCTTGATTTTTCTGGACAATCACGGTCATACGTTTGTTTCTTCAAAAACAGTATAAGATATAATTAGCATATTCTGCCTGCGGGGGTTGGTCAAAGATTTCCTTTATCACTTTGATTTTCTGCTTGCTTTTCATATCTTCAGACTTTATTCTCTGATCTCACTTTCAGGTCTGTTTCTCATGTACTTGTGATATACATGCATAGATTTATAAAATACCCAATGTGTCTTATATATTCCATTATCCAGTAATTGCATTTCTACTGTTGCTAACTTATTAACAACTTTCATCCTTTTGGCTTAGTAGATCTGTAGAAAGCTTCCCACCCAAGAAAGGAACATGGCAGTACTTTTCCTTGATTCACTCCTTGTTCTGTTGCCTTTCATCTTTATACATCCTCCCCTGAAACCATCTTCCAGGGAAGCTTGGGAGGTGACATTGGGTGGGGAAGGAGGGACAACATGCTAAAAAAAGGAAAAACCACCCTCTTTCCCTGCCTCATTTCTTCTAACAGAACTCTCCCACATCAAAACCAGTCTGCTGAAAAAGGCCAACTAGACTGATAATAGTTTGTGGACTAATTTTCCAGGATTAACTAAATTAAGTTACATTAAAACCAGTGGTGGGATTCAAATATGTGAATAACCAGTTCTCTGTGTGAATGCCGCTTCCAGAAGTCCATTCTGGGCCTGGGCAACAAAAACTTAGCTACCGCTATGGCCGAAGTGGTGCGAACCGGCTGAATCCCACCACTGACTAAAACAATACAATATATAATATCATGTTCTACTACTCTTATTGCTTTTTTTTTTTTGCAAATGATGTTGCTGGAACTGTAATATAATAAAATAAACTACATTCAGCAACAGGATCTAATCATAGTTTGAAATATGCATTTAAAAACAGACAGATAGACAGATAAATCCTGCTACACATTCTTACCTGGTGTTAAAAAAGAGATTCCACGGAACTTACCCAAAAAACGAAGATGAGCTGAGAGATTGTATGCAAATCCCTGAGGCACAAAAGAATAATCAGCTTCATCTTCTGGGGTCACATCATCAATGGTTAGTTTATGGACTCTGAAAAACAAATATTTGTGCTTGAGTTTAATCTTCATCCAGTATAGATTGGACAGGTTATATCCAGTCCTTTGTCTAGTAGATTGAGTCTAATTTTCTCCACAGGGTACATTCAGACTAACCTTAATGGCATTTGGGAAAGAAAATGTTATTGATTAAAATAATACCAACATTATTTTTTATGCAGTTCCTATGATAGGAGGTCTCTTCATTCAGAAAACAAAAACCTATTTCCTTCTTTCCCCATCAATATGCTGTAGAAGGGTATAGAACTACCTGAATATGTTTCTACTAGGCATACCTTACCTGTACACCAGGAGTCTCCAACCCTTGGGCTGTGGACCAGTACCAGTCTGCAGTCTGTTAGGACCTGGGCTGCACATGTGAGCAAATTTATTTGTGCATGTGCAGGATATAGGTAGTGCATGAAACCAACACCCCCCTCCCAATCTGTGGAAAAATTATCTTCCACCAAACTGGTCCCTGGTGCCAAAAAGGCTGGGGACTGCTGTTCTACACAGATGAATGAAGGAGTTCATTAGTTGATCAAATGGAAAAGGAATACCAAGATATCAACACGTAGGGGATTATGTTGTAATGTTCCCCATGGGTTCCTCTGCAGTTTGCAATGGATTGAGTTCACACACACACACACACACACACACACACACATGCATGGCAGCATTTTTATAGCATCAGCTGTTTTCCACAGGAGCTGTCCTAAAGCACAGGAATTATAATCCAAACAAATGCTTAAAATCTGGTAAATCAGTTTTTAAATTTTGTATTGCTTTAATATACAAAGAATGAGGGAAGAAAAATTTTAAAAAGATAAACAAAGGAAAAAGAAAATGACAAAAATAAATTATATAATATAACAAAGCCATTTAGCCAATTTTTAAACATATTATTAAGTCGTGACTAGCAAGAATAACACTGATCAGTCTTTTCATTGCATTGATAGTCAATTCATAAACAGAAATTTAATATATATTATCAATCTAATTCTAAGGGTGACACTATCTTTTCAACACTGAAAAATTATTTTTTAAAGCCCACACTGAATAGATCCATAGTTCTTCATTTATTTTTTGTTATATAATCAAAAGTACATTCATATCTTTACTTTTTATTGATATTCACAATATGCTCTTAAAAACAATATGAGTATTAGTCATTTGTATTCTTTATAGAAATGGGAGTAAAAATATGCCCAATGACAAAACTGAAATTTGGAAAATTAAAATCTCCATCATCATATGGTAACTGTAATATAAAAAAAATCAAAGGCTTCCCATAGAAACTTACTTAAAATCTTATAAATTTGTCTGAAAGAACTCAAAATTATTAGCACAGGATTACCTCAATAACACAATCCAGTGAAGATTGGTAGATTTTGATTTCCCATTCTAGGGCTAAGAGAAATGACTGGCCCAAAGTCAGACAACTAGCTTCAATATTTAAGACAGGATCTTAACTGCTAAACCCCATTGGTGGTCTCTCTCACTTTCTCTTCACATTCACATACAGAGAAGGTTTCTTGGAGTAATTATTTCCAGACAATTACACTTCAACAAATTAAATCTGAATTTTTGCAAATTTCTATGGAAATTATCGTAGGCTATAGCAGGGGTGTCAAACTCGCAACGTCACGTGACTTGTCGCAACGTCTCGTGACTTTTTTTCCATTGCTGGCAATGGGGTGGATGCGGTTTTGCCATGACGCATCCAGTCCGTGGGCCAGCAGTTTGACACCCCTGGGCTATAGGAAGCATATGAGTCTTAATTATCTAATAATATGTTAATGTAATAATCTAATAAATTGCCAAACTATTTCACGATATTAAAGCATTTTAATAGAACACGCATAACTATCAATGAGACATAATATACATCAGGCCATAATAACCATTTATTTTCATGTCTACCATAGTCACTGATATTCAAAATTGGTCACTCAAGTAAGGTGGGCCAATAATTCCAATATCAAATGTAAGAGAAGATTAAGGATGTTCCATGAAGCATCTTGATAGATTAAAAGGTAATTCCATTTTTAATAATTTTAGCAGGAGTAGAGTACCTCTTATTCAAAAATATCCATTGTATACCATATTAGACTGCTGCTGCTGATTTCAATCTTTCTGAATGTACCTCTGGAATGTTAATTAGTAATCCAATATTATCAGTTATTTCTTTTTGGATATCTTTTCATCATAATAGTAAATCTCAAAGAAAAATAATACAGACATATGGCCAGACCAATATTTCTATAACTCAAAGAGAGTGAATTATTTTGACTGACATAAATTTTTAAAAATTAAACACAGAGACCGATGCAAACACAAAATAACCGATAAAGGGAAAAACAGCAAAAAATCAGAGAAAAATGAAAATTGGGACACTATATAAAGCAAAAACAAAACCAATCTTAGAACACAGCCTCTGCGGTTAGCATTCCTATTTTTAATTTTCAATATTGAAAATTCAAAAGACCATATTTAATTGTTCACATTATCTGAAAAAAGGGTGAATATTAGAAACTTCAAAGTCACTTAATTATTGACTAATTACTTGTGCATCTGATTAAAAAAGAAAAAAACGTTTAGGATTTTCAGCTTTCGTATATTTTTCTCTTTTTTTCTGCTTGCAACTTATGGGGAACTTTAAATCACTTTTCCTACATCACATAAGTAATCCTATGGAAATTAATGTTCTAGAATCACTGTAAAATGTATAATATACCTGCCAATATGAGAGATTTTAATCCGATTGTTTGGGATGACCTCTTTCCCATTTTTCAGCCAGATGCCCTTCACATTCTCATCGGACACCTCACACTTGAACACAGCCTGGTCTCGTGCCTTCACGCTCAGATCTGCAATACTTTGGTACACCTCTAGCTTCTTTTCTGAGATTGTGAATTTGGGAATAAATCAACAAGATTGCAACAGGTGAGAGAGTAGGAATTACCCAAAATGTAGATATTGTTTTTTTTAAAAAAAAGTTTTTTAAAAACATGTCTTCCAGAAAAGGTGAAATAGGAAGAGATATTTAGGATGTGTGAGAGTTTAGTGTCATTTGATATGTAGGCAGTGCTGTTATCAGAATATGTGAAACATCCAGTAGTGGGATTCAGCCGGTTTGCACCACTTCGGCAGAACTGGTAGCTAATTTTTTGTTGCCCAGGCCCAGAATGGACTTCCGGAAGCAGCATCCATACAGAGAACCGGTTGTTCAAATATTTGAATCCCACCACTGGTTACATCCAACATCAACATATAATGCCTAGTTAACTATTCTATTATTAGGTATTACTGCTACAGGCAAGGCTATTACCAATCTCTATACACATTTTAAAAATCAAATTCTTATTTATTTCTCACCTTGTACAATCAATTCTGCAACAGACTCCCCACCATTAGTTTTGACTTTGTAATGCCCATTATCTTCCTTGGTGGACTCATTGATGATGAGGTGGTGCCTTTTACCATCCTTTTTGAACCGATATTTGAATGCCTCCTCTCGAGTAAGCTCTACACCATCTTTCTCCCTGTGAATATCAAATCATTGTGCTTATTATTGTTATTAGCATATGGCATTGTTACATTAGCCAGGAGACCACAATGCTATTATAGAGTAGTAGTTTGGCTGCCAATTTACCAGCTCTGTTGTAGAACATGCTCACATGCTTCCTGAGGTAAACCACAGGAGGGCGAGTTGACTTTGCACCAGAAAGCATGACGAGTGTCTCTTCCTGCAGGGTAACCTAAGGCCCTCTCCCTTCCCTGGAGCCTTATGGCCTCAGATCACTGTTCCGGCCATACTAAGATAGATGGGGACTACCCATAGGTTTTTGTCCCTGGTATTCTGAAACATGATTCCTCTCTTTTTAGAAACCTTGTTTGAATTCAAAAAGCTAAGTAGTTGGGATTAGTTAGGTTTTTGATAGGAGACCACTGGGTAATACCAGAGCAGTAGTCTTGACTAGGAAGCCAGAATAAGTTTCCAGAAGGTGGAAATATGAAGCTGTTTTTGTTTTGCTGCCAAGAAGACCAAATAGGCATGTCCATGAAATCATCAAAAGTTGAGCTCAACTAGAGAAAATCTTAATCTTTTTAAATAAAACTCTTTGGGCAGTTTATGGTATAGCTCCCCCTCAACAGTGAAGGTTCTTCTCCCCGTCCCCTTTACATTACCATTTCACAGTAGCCCCTTCTTCAGACACTTCAGCTTCAAACTCTACTCTTTCCCCAACTGTGACCACCTGGTCTTCCAGGCAATGAGTAATTAGGATGGGAGTCTCTAGAAATGAAATGAGAACTTGATTTCAGAATGGAGAATATGACAGATCTAAAAACTAAGAATGACTCATGGTGATTCTTCCAAGTTGAGTTCTTTATTGTTTCTACAACTATAGACAGAATCTTGCCAGATTGAGCACTCTACTATATGCATCTTCCATATACTATTAGGGAGTGGCTGCTTTGACAAATTTCTCTCACACAAAATATTTGGATTGATTTGTCTCTCTTATTCTTCTAGAAAGCACCCGTTCCCTGTGAGATCCACCTCCTCACTACATTCCATTACACAATGTGGAGATAATTTAAAACTTTAGCATTTGTTTCTAGTTCTTCTAGATTACATTCATGTGGAATAAGGTTTATTTTCTTCTTCAAGACCAAGGACAGCGTATTCCTGGGCCATTCAAGAGCATGATGTTTTTCTGAGAAGGTCACAAAGACCTCAGGTAAAAGAGAACAGAAAAAGAATAACAATGGGTCCCAGAATTTTTCTCTTATTCTTGACAATATTTTTACACATTATTGTCCCTTTTCCTTCACAAGAGTGATTGTTTTTGTCTTGATTGTACTTATACTCAGCGGTGGGATTCAAATATGTGAACAACTTGTTCTCTGTGTAGATGCCCCTTCCGGAAGTCCATTCTGGGCATGGGCAACAAAAAATTAGCTACCAGTTTTGCCAAAGTGGTGCGAACCAGCTGAATCCCACCACTGCTTATACTACAGTGTTATAGTGCAGGGGTCCCCAATCCCTGAGCCGCAGCCCACTACAGGGCCATGGCCTATTTGGAACAGGGTCATATGAGAGGCGGACCAGTGCATATGCGTGCACAGCTTCACTTGCGTGAGCGGCACCCCAAGGGCTTCTCTTCTCTCTTGTATGAGTGGAGCTGTGCGCACACATATGTGCGCCGGCCCACTGCTTGCACGACCTGGTTCCTCTCTCCCCCCCAGTTGGTCCACTAAGCTGTCTGCTCCCAATGCTCCAAAAGCAGAGTGGTGAGAGCAGACATTGAGTGGGATGAACGTGCCCCGCTCAGCTTCACTGACTCACTGAGGCTGCCTATGCAGGATACCTGATTCACTTTTGGATGAATCTGAAGGAGCACAAGACCGTGTTCCCAAAGGCTTCTCTTCTCTGTGCCAAAAGCTTTTGCAAAGGGACAAAAGGCTTCAGGGGAGCGATCTCGCACTGCTTCAGGCCTTCCATTCCTTTGCAAAAGCTTTTGGTGCGGAGAAGCCTGAAGGAGTGCAAAACCGCACCCTAAACACTTCTTTCTGGTGTGAGTGGAACTGTGGGCGCATGCATGTCACTCTGATGCTCATGTGGCTCAGTTCCCCTCTAAGCCCCCAGCCGGGCTGCCAAGTCACAATGGTTGGAAGCCTCTGTTATAATGGAATTCAGGATGATAGTAACATCTGACCCCCTTGAATGCTGTCATTACCCTATGTCTCCCTTTAATTTTTCCTAATACATTAAATCAGTGGTTCTCAACCTGTGGGTCGGGACCCCATTTGGGGTCGATCGACCATTTCATGGGGGTCGCCAAGCAAGGCTATCTGCCATTTTTTCCCCCCCTTTTCCGGCAGGTGCCTTATCTCCCTTGGGCTGGGCCAGCTGGTGGTCGGCCTGCTCCGTCTCTGCCGCTTGCCAGCTACGCCTCGGCCAGCGCAAGGGGCGGAACCACGCATGCACAGCGCTCCCGGGCAGGGAAAGTCCTCGACTTACGACCGGTTGGGTAGTCCTCGACTTACGACTGGTTTAGTCCTCGACTTATGACCGGTTTAGTCCTCGACTTACGACCGGTTTAGTCCTCAACTTACGACCGGTTTAGTCCTCGACGTATGACCGGTTGGGGTCGCGGCATTAAAAAGGTTGAGAACCACTGCATTAAATAGTATCAAACAGCTGGATCTTGCTGTTTTAATTCTCCACAAAATTAATAAAATAACCAGAAGGCAATACAGTAATTGAAAATGGCAGCCAATGGCATAAACTCAACATCGCTTAAAATAATATGAAAGAATGTAGACCTGGCTTTAAGAAGAGGAAAGGAATGAGCAAACTGTTATGGGAGAAGTTTCGGACAGCATTACTGTCCAAATGAAACTCAGCCCAACATCACTTCAATTTTCTTTGGTATAATATGAAATAGAGAGAAATTCTGACAGACTTTCAAGATACTGTTAACCTACCCTGCAACTTAAAAAGCATTTCTAAAATCTCTGCTTTTTCTATTTCATGATCTCCCTTACCTTGAAAGGCTGACATCTATCTTGAAAGCTTGTCAAGGTTTCTTCTACTACATTTTACACTAAACAAAATCAAGGTAAGGTTGTTTTGAATTTCTCATCTTTTCTGAGATTCTTCCTTTAACAATTCAGTGATTCCTTTCCCACTTCCAAGGTCAGGACCACATTCTTTCATACTACAGAGCTCACCAGCAATTAGTATGGCCCACATGTGGCCCACTCAAACAGTCTTCAGATACAACTAAAGTCACCTTCAATTAAATCCAACTTCTACATGGGTTTTGTATGTTGGAAAGGCTGAGCTGGGTCACATTCCTGTGAAGCAAGTAAAAACTCATACTATCTTATTCCCACTTCTCTGTTCTCAAACTAAATATGATCACTTTTGTAAAAGATATATGCCACCTTTTTTGACTCTTCATTACTTCTCTTCCTTTCCTCCAGAAGGATTTAGAATTGATGGTTTGAATCATATTGTTGTTTAATTTTTAGTTGTAAACCAGAATAATATGTCTATAATAGTTAACACTAACACATCTACACACAACTGTATGTTTCTAGAATTACCATGCTTCTTTATCCCCCTCTGAATGTAAATCATTATGTTTTTAATGTATTCTAAAAGATGATATCTAAAATTGTCTCATATTTTAATTCTAATTCAGTTCTAATATTCACTAACCCAAGTATATAAAGAAATGCAATATGGAATGATTTTAGAACTTTTTCATTTTAATATACAGTAATTGTGACACTGATTTTTTTTAAATCTCACATATTACCTTTGTATTTTATCTCTTTGTCAAGGTACACAGAGTAACATTCTGCAACCCAATCTTAGATATACTTGGAGGTAAATGCCACTTCATTCAATCTGGCTAAGTATCAAATGAGCATGCAGAAGAATTTCAGACTCATAATAACCTATTAGATAGGTTCTGCAGAGAATTTAACGATTTGACAATCTCATGGGTTAATATTCATTAGAGAAGCAGAAATATTTACAGTGCCTCCTGGTAGATAGAAATATGGTAAATACAGATATGCATACTTTTTCTCAAGTTCAGGAAGTAATGGAGAAAAAAGAGAAGAAGCCTTACATACATATATAGAATAAATAGTTGCCAAAAATAACATTGGATTGCAAAATTGCAGCAGCACAAAAAGTAGGATTTCAGGACATTACTTAAAATGTTTGAATTATAATCTAGGTCTTAGCCCAACCCATAACAATAATAAATCATTCACCTCTTACAAACAATTCTGTGAAAGTCTTCTCTTCCCCAATCACGCATTGATATGCTGCGTCGTCAGCCAATGAGCAGTGGTTTATGGTCAAGATCCTTTTATTTCCCAGAGATTCAAAAATATATCTAGAGAAATGTAAATAAAGATGATGGAACTTGCAGAGATGGCTAAACTGACTTCCTTGATGATAGAAAAGACAATATTTATATTTATTGCTGATTAGCAACCTCTTCTAGAATCTTTGTGTGCAACAGAACAAAAAAAATTAACTTATGATTTACAGGTTTTTTGGTTAGAAAAAATAGATAATAAAAAAGAGGAAGTGTTTTTGCAATCAGAGTAAGAGATAGTTTTGTATTTGTACTTATTGCTGTAAAGAAAATTGGAAGCTACATTCTATTTCTTTTTATTCTTTTTTTGCACTTTTGGCTTTTTGTTTTCTTTTTTCTTTTAACTTTATATTAGTTCTTGTTAGTTTTTATCTTTTTAAATTCCATAATAAAAATTATATTAAAATATGGAAATGGAATTTTTAAAAGCCCCTAACACAGAGTAGGTATCACCTAGATCAGTGGTGGTGAACCTATGGCACGGGTGCCAGAGGTAGCACTCAGAGCCCCCTCTGTGGGCACACACGCCGTCACCCCAGTCCTAGGCCTTCAGCTGGGTTTTATAAAATCTTTTCACTTTAGGCCTCCGCCGCCGTGTACAAAAAAAAAGGTTCAATCAATCAGTCAATTTCAACTTCTCAGGGGAAAAAAAAGATCTTGCAAAGTTGGAATTGATTGATTGAACTTTTTAGTCCCACCCAGTCTGCTGTTACCACCGCAGCCACGCCCACCCAATGGGCCACACCCACCCGGCACCCGACGATGCATAAGTGGGTTTTGGGTTGCAGTTTGGGCACTCGGTCTCTAAAAGGTTCGCCATCACTGACCTAGATCCCAGGGAGTTTGTGATCAGCTATCTTCAAATACATATACTCTATACAGCGTGTAGAGAAAAAAGATAATTGCAAAGATTGTAGTAAAAAATGAACAAGGAACATTTACATTTTTAAAAGGGAAAGAAAATGCAATGATATTGATGAAAATAAAAATAATTGGAAGTAGATGAAAAGATGTTTTTGAGATTTGTATAGGAATGGTAGTGATAGATCAAAGTTACCTTTAGTAATTTAGACAGCCTTTAAATTTTATAAATAAGTAAATGAACACAACTGAAGTGAATGCTATAACTGTTAATATCCGAGAAAAAAATGATGAAAAGAAAGTGATATTTGCTATGAAAACCTTGAAAAATTAAATTTTTTTTATAAAGTTATAAAGCCACAAGCATGGATGGTATAATTGGAGAAATATTAAAATATGGACATGGATTACATATAGAGTAATAGTGTGATTTGTTTAACGTGTGTAAAGACTTAACTGTGCTTTATGTTTGGAAGAAAATTGTTGTTTCCTAACAAAGTGAAAGGCGGTGTTGCAACTTCGCACATAGTCAAAAATGTGGGAAATAAAGCTTACTGCAATTTAAAGAAAGCATTCATAAACAATAGCTTAAATGATGGAATAACTTGTGTGAACATGGACTTGATGGTTGATTGCTGAATGCAGTAAGAATGGCATTTATTTATATAAATAACATAACAATACATGACAATAAAGGCAGTACTTGGCACATGGCTTAACTCTAAGCACTAGGATGAGAATTTATGATAAACCACTAGATTTTTTTAATGTTTTCATGAATAAACATGTAAGAAATGCTCATGATGAAATTAGAGGTGTGTTACTATGGATATGAAGCTATGCATAGTTATGCATACAGAATAGAGATGCAGCAATGCTGCTGGCTCCCAATCCAAATGAATTGCAAGGAATGTTAGATTGCATAATGTGGTGAGGAACATGGAGATGAAAATTAATGTATAATGAGTAATAAAGTTGTGTTTGACTGCAGAAATTGTGTGAACAAATACTTAATGATGAAAAATTGAAGGAAAGAGATGGATTTAGATTCCCTGGTAAAATATTTATCAAAAAAAGGGAAGATGGATGGAGAAATTTTAAGACAATGTGAATGCTATAGAAATGTGGTAGGTAGAATATATTTGATGGCAAGGAATGAATGTTTATCATAAGAAGGGGAAACTTGTTTATATGGCAATTATAGCTTGCAATGCGAGGAACATCATAGAAATAAATTGAATGCGGGGGAAATATACTTAAGATATATGCGGCAAAACAAGAAGCAGTAGGATGTAGAATCAATAGTGTCAAATAAATGTGGATTTAATGCAAGAACGATCAGTGTTGAAGAAATAAATTGCAGCGGATTGAGAGACTGAATCAAGAAAAGGCATAGAACAAATACATAAAGAAAAGTAAATGGATTGAGAGAAAGGGGAAGAGTGAGAAAGTTAGATGAAATTGATGGGATCCTCAAAAAAGAGGAGAGAGAAAGTAAATGTATGAAACGGGGCATGGGCTTTGTGAGAACAAAGACAAGGGTAAATGTAAGGGCTGGTAAAAATCGAGTGATTTGGTGTAAACTACATTTAGCTGTATTTCCTTCTCTTTCTCTTATTTCATACCTTAATTCCCTTGTTGTAATGTATGCTTTCTTTAATGTGGAAATAACTCCACAGATTTTCTTATAGATCCTTGTTTGTTGCAGGGAGCTGTTTCTCTTTCTTTGCCGTAGGTTTCTCTCTTTAATAAATACCATCTTACGATACTGGGATTGTCCTGTGCCTTGCTGCTGATAACAATTGGCTTATTACAGTATTTCTTACCCCATTTCTGTGCTTTACATGATGCTGCTCACACCCCAAAAAAATTGCATTGTGGGCATGAGTTATAAATGTCCCCATCCTGATCTAGATAACAAAATAATGTGCAAATGACTACTAAGACTACTCATTTATTCCTTGGAATATGCATGAAAACAATTAATCGTATAGCAGTTATTCAGGTTACAAAAAAACCACTAATATTTTTATAAACTGCTTAATAAGGCAGAGGTAATTACCATAGTTTTATTTCAGATAGTTTATTTATGGCTGAGTGATCATGCCATATGTTATCATTAGTTCAAAGACATGGAGTTAGGACAAGTAAAACTTGTATCAGAAGACCTCAAAATTAGATTGACTCATTTATAATTTCAGCCTTCTATCTAAAAACACTGGGGGGGGGGATAGCAAAAATATATTGTTTGCTACATTGTAGATTAGGAGTGGGGAACGATGGAAAGTAGAAAAAACAAGAAGTGCAATATGAGGACTTACTTGCTAAGAACATATGATGGATGGGGTTCATTCAAGATGGAGATGAGTAGAGGAAAGAGAAAAGCCAGGCATGAAAAACTGTATATGAATTAGCAGTCTTACAATATAATAAGCATTAACCCCACCTCATTCCCTAACTGCTTACAGCTTTTGTTGATATTGGGGGCTTCTGAAGTGGGTGGGTAGAGGTATCAAAACATTCAAGCTAATGGCCATCATGGTGCAATTAAAGCCCACTCCTTATTTATGCGAGTTGCACATAAAATGGGGTGGGGCTTTGATTGTATAGTTGCAATCACAAACTTGACCTTTTTTTTGACCCCCACTCATAGATGCCTCTAGGTGCTACTTCCCCCCCATTCTGATGAAATTTCATACTTCCCAGTTTTGATGATCACTAGGTTTCCTATATTCCACATTATACCCATATAATATTTCATACTACTGTATAATACTAATCTAAATGCTTTCATTGTGTTCTCTTGATTACCTGCCACTGACTTGGATCTCTTGTCCATTCTTGAGCCATTTAATTTCATCATCTGGGTTAGCAAGCTCCACTACTAATTTGATTTTCTGTCCTTTGTCAACTTGATATGCAGGATCCAATCTCTTCAGAAATGCTGTGGACAAAATTGGTTTAAAATTAAGATTCACATTATTTGAATACATCCTATAACTCAGAGGCTGCCAAATGGAGACCTCCTGGCTCTATTAATCAAAAGCCATTCTTTTTTAAAAAAAATCCTGAATAGGTGTTTTTGTGCTATGAAAAAAAGCAAAAATGCAGGTGGGGAAAAAGAGGCAGGCTAAAATTCTATATCTAGAAGAAAAAATCCACAATAAAAGTGTCATCTGGAATTGTTTAAAAATGACAAGAAATCCCAAGAAATCCCTTTCATTTTCATTGAATAGATTTTGGATATTAAAAACATTCAAATTCAATACAAAAATATATATTTTACCTGCATAAGGCAAAGAAAGATAAATCCTAAATAGAAGTGATTCTTGTGATTCAGTTCTGTTCATGATTCTGATTTTTTTTAAATTATTCAACTTGATTATGACAGAAGAGGGATAGATAAAGGCATAGGAAGAATCCAACATGACATAGTCATCGGGACCGGAGGTTTGTCCTTCCAAGCTTTTGGACTTGTGTTGGAGTCCATCCTCAGGAAATTTCTTAATCTCCAGGATGCACACATTGAAAATTGAGATTGAGAGGTTCCCAGGGGATGGGCTCCAGCACGAGGCCAAAAGCTTGGAAGAACCTCTAGTCCCGATGACCAATTCAGATTGGATCCTGCAACATTATCCTGAGATAAGTATATCTGCCTTCATTCACACAGGAAGGGCCCCAGAGATGATGAGCAGGGAATTGCAGACAGGCCATCAAATATGAAATCAGGACAGCACCTTTCAACAAAACCAAGATCGCATGGGCAGTGGGGACATCTAATTTCATGCCAGTATAATTTTCTGAAATTAAAAAAACCCGAGTATAATTATATACAGTATAAAAGCTTTGATTTTGCACTGAAAAAGGATATATACAGATTCATCCCAATTTGCAATAAAAAGTTTGATTTAGCTGAGTTGCAACTGAACCACATGATAAGCTTATTCCAGAATAAGCACCAAGATTGATTGCTGAACTTTGTAATGAAGGCTGGCATCTACCTTAATGCCTCTCGATTTTGAATTATAAACAAATTGGGCATAATAAAATTCACTCCTAATTCACTTCCTCCAGGATTAGACTGTTCCCCATGATTAAATGTCGATAATATTAATTCCTTCCCAGTCTGCAGCTGGTATTTCTGCAAGATTAACAGCCATCTTCCAATCCTAAAATTTGATAGATATATAGATGCTTCAAAGGTTACGATCTGTCTTCTTCTGCCTTCTCTACCTTTTGATAAATAAACTGATGAAACCTTGTGCAATTAGACAGAATAGCTAGTGTTTCTTTTTCAGTATAAGAATAATTCTTGTCTTCAGTTGTCATAGCTTTAGAACGGGGTAGGCAACCTTGGCTCTTTTATGACTCGTGGACTTCAACTCCCAGAATTCCTGAGCCAGCATGGCTCAGCTTGGAAACCTCTCCCTTTCCCCTCAGTATGGCTGGCTCAGGAATTCTGGGAGTTGAAGTCCACAAGTCATAAAAGAGCCAAGGTTGCCTACCCCTGCTTTAGAAGCATATGGTCCTAGTAAACAATCTTGAAACAATATTGCTCCCAAACTTCTAGTTCTCTCATGAATAAAAACAGTAAACATTTTGCCAACATAATATCTCAGCAGGGGCATCCTATTTAACGCCTTAAGCTTTGCAAATGTTCTCCCACAGATATCTAACCATTGAAGTTCAACAACCTTGTTGAACTTGTCAGAAAAATATAAAGCATAGCTATAAATTTAGCCAACAAGCAACAATCTCTAAACATTTTGGCAACATTTATTCTGTGAAATACATATTCCAATAATAGCTTCAGTTTTAATGTTATCAGATTTGTAACATTTGTATGAAGAATACTACCGAGATAGTTTTTTCTGCCAATCCAAATCCACATTTCGCTCCATTTCATTCCAAATTTCTTTCTTTCTATCTATTCAATACTTTACTCTTTTGTCATGCTCCTGTTTACTTTTGCCCAAATCAATATATCATCTTACATATATTAGAAGTATACAAAATCAAAAGAAAATTAAGGGAAAAAAGAAACAGAAAAAGAAAAAAAAAGAATTTTTGAAAGAAAGTATACAAAGAATTAGGATTTCCTCCCTGCTTTCTATTGAGTAATTGCCACTTTCCTCTTTGGCCCTTTTAAATCTTCAAATCCATAAATAATTAATTCAGTCTTTTCTTCTTTCAACAAAAAATCTATTTTAGGCTTCCAGTCTTTTAAAAAACTCTTTATAATTTTTTCCTCACAAAACTGATGAGCTCTGCCATTTCCACAAACTCCATTAATTTTATAATCTTATATTGTAGTATTTCATTTTTCTTCCATCTTTGTGCATACAATAAACTTTCCGCAGTTACTGTATATAATATAGGTTTCCCATATTTTTTCTAGTTCATCATCCATAATAACCAATAGAGATAATTCAAGTTTCATTGTAATATTAATCCACAATTCATTTTACATAATTGTATGAATTTGCACCCATTTTTATTTTTTATTTTGCTTGTTCACCATACAAGCAAAAATTTCTTTCTTCCTTTTCACACTTCTAACACTAATTTGATGTTCCTTTATACATTTTTTACAATTTAAGTGATGTCACATTCCAGTGATGGAACATTTTATAAACGTTCTTTCTTGAATTATGTAAATTTAGTTTCCCACACTTTTTCCCATATATCCATATTTATATTATAACCAAAAATTGAACCCATTTCACCAGTCTTTAACCTGTTCATCATGTATTTCAGAACACATCAATATATATCAATGTAGCATATTACTCTCTCACTTTAATCAAAGGTTTTTGTTTCATTCCCTGATACTCTGATACAGATCTGCAAACAACTAGAACAACTAGAAGCAAACAAATTTATAACTAGTAGCCAGCACAGATTTGTTAAAAACATATCATGCCAAACCAATCTTATTTCATTCTTCAATACAGTGACTAAACTAGTAGACCAGTGAAATGCTGTGGACGTAATATACTTAGATTTCAGTAAGGCATTTAATAAAGTAGACCATAACCTACTCCTTGGTAAGCTAGGAAAAGTGGAATAGACAACATCACCACCAGATGGATCTGTAGCTGGCTGGCAAACTGTATTCAATGAGTAGTCCTCAATGGCACCACATCCACATGGAGAGAAGTAATTAGTGGGGTACCATAAGGTTTCATCTTAGGCCCAGTACTCTTCAATATCTTCATCAATGACTTAGATGAGAGAATTGAAGGGGAACTCATCAAATTTGCAGATGACACCAAACTGACAGGAGTAGCCAACATCACAGAAGACAAACTCATGATCCAAAAAGATCTTAACAAACTTGAACAATGGGCCTTATCCAACAAAACGAGTTTCAATGTGGAGAAAAGCAAAATTTTACATTTAGGCAGGAAAAAAAATCAAAGGTACAAGTACAGATTGGGCAAGACCTGGCTTAAAAACAGTAACTGTGAGTGGGATGTTGGAGTCCTAGTGAACGATCACTTGACTATGAGCCAGCAGTGTGCAGCAGCAACCAAAAAAGCTAATACAATCCTGGGTTGTATAAACAGAGGCATAGAATCAAGATCATGTGAAGTATTAGTACTGCTTTATAAAACCCTAGTAAGACCACACCTGGAATACTGCAGCCAATTTCGATTACCATATCACAAAAAAGATGTTGAGAGTTTGGAAAAAATTCAGAGAAGAGCAACTGAGATGATCAAAGGCCTGGAGACTAAAACATATGAAGAATGACTGCGGGACTTCGGTTTGACTAGTCTAAAGAAAAGAAAAAATAGGGGAGACATGATAGCAGTTTTCCAGTATTTGAGGGGCTGCCACAAAGAAGAGGCGGTCACATTATTCACCAAAGCACCAGAGGGAAGGACAAGAAACAATGGTTGGAAACTGATCAAAGAGAGAAGCAACCTGGAATTAAGGAGAAACTTCGTGACAGTGAGGACAATTAACCAGTGGAACAGCTTGCCTCCAGAAATCATGGGCGCTCCATCACTGGAGATTTTTAAGAAGAGACTAAACAGTCACTTTTCTGAGATGGTATAAGTTCTCCTGCTTGAGCAGGGGGCTGGACTAGAAGACCTCTAAGGTCCCTTCCAGCTCTATACTATTCTGTTCTTCAATAGCAGCAGTTGAAATACCAAATGGAAATCTTGTAAATTTACAGCTACCAAAAAGGGTTATTAAACACATAAGCTTCAAACTGTTTTCATTCAGTTGTGTTCACCATAATGCATTGTTAGAAATCAATGTTTGCCTGTTTTGAGCACTGCAATAATTTTACTTACAGTATATAAGTGAAATTATTCTCTCAGAACAGTTTTACACCTTTATTGGAGCTAATCTAATACTAATCTGTTATCTTTCTGGGTGTTCCAGTTTTACTATGGTCATGATCCCTAGTAATTTCTTAGAACAATGAATTACTGGAAGGATCTGCAAATTTAATTTATCTGATAAGCAAACAGTCTATGAAATAATTTTTTTAATTCTCTTTTATTAAGTTTACACACTGTTACTAAGTTCAATTCAGGTACTGTCTTTTAATCTAAATTAACTTTGGCATAGCTATCACTAACTTCAATGTAAAGAATTTATCTCTCTGTTCACAAAAAAAGCTCATATTTCCCTAATATTCGTAATTTCTACCCAGGTAAACTATTACTGCCATTTTCAAAAACATTTCAAAGATTTAGCTTATAAGATCATCTAAATATTTATAAACCTAATACTAACATCTGCTGGCATTCATTGAGATTCAGCTAAGTCCATACTCTGCACACAGGACAACTATATTAGTAGCATTTCTTTTTCAATGGCAAGCTCTACTACCTCAGTACTTTGTAGTCAAGCCTGCATATAGAATAGAATAGAATTCTTTATTGGCCAAGTGTGATTGGACACAAAAGGAATTTGTCTCTGGTGCATAAGCTCTGAGTGTACATACCAACAACAAAATGATAAGAGATCATAAATCATAAGATACAAACAACAATGGATAAATCATAATATACCAATAGGAGAAGGGAGTAGGAAAGATGAGAGGTGAGAAAGATAAGAAGATGAGAAGGATGAGAAGATGACAAGGATAATAGCAATGCAGCCTACTTCATCTTTAGGCAAAGACAGTGTTGTAAGAGTTAGGTATTTAGCAGAGTGATGGGAATGCAATCACTCTGCTAATCTTTGTGTCTAGTTGTTTTGGCATGCAATGCCCTATAGCCGCATCTTGAGGGGAGAAGTTGAAACAGTTTAGGTCCAGGATGTGAGGGGTCTGTAGATACTTTCTCAGCCCTCTTTCTGGTTCATGCAATATAAAGGTCCTCAACGGAAGGCAGGCTGGTTGCAAATGTTTTTTTCTGCAGTCCTAAACTATATGTTGAAGTCTGTACCTGTCCTGTTTGTTGCCATGCTGCCAAAATATGATTAGAAACATATTTACCAACAAGAATTCCTGCTGAATTCAAGTCTCCAACACCAAAACAAAATTTCCCCACCTTTTCTCACTAGCACTGATGATGCTACCTAGTTTGGGTAATGAAACATCTGCAAGAAAACAACCAAACTCAGAGAGCACCAAGGATCCCTAATTTCAACCATGAACTACAAATATCCTCCTTCATTGGTTCCTCATATCTGTTTTTGACTGAAGCATTTGAGGTGGTTTAATTTTGTTGCAATCTAGATCATATTTTGCAGTTATAATGTCTAGTTGTTTTCACATAGTCCCAACTTTCTTCAGTTGATTCATTGCTACTTCTCCCCTCCTTACTTTAAAAATTTACACACTTACTGAAGGCATTTCCCCACTATAGCTTCCACTTATCTTTATAAAGCAGCCTTTAAATGCTGAGAACATGGATTAAGAGAAAAGTGCATTAAATACCAATTAACTGGTACCTTGCCTGAGGCTATGGCCATCCTGGAACTACAAAAATACCCTACTCTGTTTTGTTGATGAAATGGAATGGTTGCAATGGGAAATAGCTGCTGAACAGCCAAGGTACAATCCCTCTTCTGGCTTTAAAAGAAAGAATGATATATTGGACAAAGATGGAAAGATTTGGTGTTAACCACAGTGGAGGAATGATTGGTGAAGATGGCTCAATTTATGATTTTGATGATTAGACAGGCTAGAAAATCAGTGTTTCTCAACCTTGACAATTTTAAGGCATGTGGACTTCAACTCCCAGAATTCCACAGCCAGCATTGGAATTCTGGGAGTTGAAGTCCACATGCCTTAAAATTGTCAAGGTTGAGAAACACTGGGCTAGATTATAGGAAGAAGAGAGGTACCGGTATATTGTAACTATAGAGTAACAAGTACATTTATAATTGTATGTATAACTGCTGTTATAAAATTGGAAGCTTCTTTTCTTTTCCATGTTTTTACTTCCTCTCCCTTTCTTTCACTTTTAGCTTTCTCTTTGATCTCCTACTTTTTCTTTTCTTTTTCTTTCTTTATAGTAGTTTTTATTAGTCTTCGTCTTCCTGTATTAAAAAAAATCTTTAATAGAAAGAATGACATCTTGGTATGATGCTTTAGAACAGTGGTTCTCAACCTTTTTAATGCCGCGACCCCCAACCGTTCGTAAGTCGAGGACTAAACCGTTCGTAAGTCGAGGACTAAACCATTCGTAAGTCGAGGACTAATCCGTTCGTAAGTCGAGGACTACCCAACCGGTTGTAAGTCGAGGACTTTCCCTGCCCGGGAGCGCCACGCATGCGTGGTTCCGCCCCCTCCGCCAGCCGAGGCGTAGCTGGCAAGCGGCAGAGACGGAGCAGGCCGACCACCAGCTGGCCCAGCTCAAGGGAGGTAAGGCACCTGCCAGAAAAGGGAAAAAAAATGGCGGACAGCCTTGCTTGGCGACCCCCGTGAAATGGTCAATCGACCCCAAATGGGGTCGCGACCCATAGGTTGAGAACCGCTGCTTTAGAAGCTGAATTGCTATACAAGAGAGACTGGCTTAAGCTCAGAAACTGAAATTAGTCAAAAGTTTCTACCATTGGGAAAACTGTGAGGTCCTTGGTGCTTTCTAAGCTTGGTTGTTTTCTTACATATGTTTCATTTCCCAACTAGGTAATATCACCAGCACTGATGCTGTTCCCTAGTCGGGCAATGAAATAGCTGCAAGAAAAGAACCAAGCTCAGAGAACACAAAGAACCCCACAGTTTGATTCAGAGACGCAACTATTCTCTTCTAATGGGAAAACTGTCTGTCACAAGCTTAAAAGAACTTCAGTGGTGCAAGGAAAACAGCAGCCTCCCATAAATGCAGCCAAGAAACAAAGAAACAAGCTCTGCTCTTAAATCTATTTACTGGATATGAGCCTATAAATCTTGGAGTTGTTCTGAATGAATTTTTCTAGTGTGGAAGTGCCCTATGACAGCATACATAATTATATAATCCCATTAAAAATTATATAGAACAAAAAGCCTGCAAGCCAATTTTCAAATGAAGCTTTGTCTGAAGGCTTACGAGGAAGGATTGTGTTGCACAAAATTACAGCCAGACTAAGACTTATATTTTTAAAATGTATGCTCATGGGTATTCACAGTTGGAAGTGTGTACTTGTGTTCTGTGTGAAAAATTTTGAAGTGGCAGTTGCAATTGTGTGATTCAAGTTGATGTTGCATGCACATGAAAAGGCGGGGTGCCTTGACTGCCTAACTACAACCACCAATTTGACTTTTGTAACCCCCCCACCCTTGCATGGATGCCCATAGGAAGTGTCAAGGAGAGACAATGATGGAAGAGTATTTCAAGTCTGGCCCTTCTGGATATCTGTCATGATATGCATATAGAAAAGTGATAGAGCTTCCATGATGACAGCACAGTATTGCTTCTGTTATTTTGACAAATGCATTGGATGATGCCAACACCACTGGTTTATGAACACTGTACATTAACTCCCAATCTTCCATTCAGTATTGGTTTATTCTACCCTGTCTTTCTTTTCTCTTTCTTTACTTTGATTGGTTTGGTTGATTTTTTTTCTAAGCTCCCTTTATTGTTTATAAATTTCCTCTTTCTTTTCTCCTATCCTTGTCAGCTTTAACTTTCATTTCTAATTTTATAGAGCCAGCTGTTCTTTTCTAGATAAATAGAAGCGAGAGAAGAAAGACCACAGTTTGAAAAAAATAATAATTTATACATTGTTTGCGTAGGACACTTCTCTAACAGGAGACAATTTATCTGAATGGTGGAGGAAAACACGTTCTCTTACATGTGCTTTTCTTCTCCTCCTTCTTCATGCGCTTGAGGCGTTTCAACATTCCCCGTAGATCAGTGATGCCATATTGAAATGCAATTTTCTCATATTCTGATGGTGGAGCATTTCGAAGGATTTCCCAAACATCAACCTCTGGCTGCGATTCAAGTTTTCCTTCATTTCTACAAAGAAAGGGCATGTAGCCTCACATTATATTTCACTTAAGCAATTGAGCAACATCCAGGATCTTGGTTTCTCTCCTGTCAATAACATTTGGTATTTCAAGCTAGCAACAAATGCTATGCTTTCTAATGTGCTTGAATTATATACTGCTCAAAAAAATAAAGGAAACACATCCTATGAGAAATCCTATAGGATGTGTTCCCTTTATTTTTTTGAGCAGTATATCTTGGGTTTAGACATGTACAGTAAATGTGAAGGCTCTGGATCCTTTCGCCACTCACATAAGCAAGGGAAACATGGTGGGAGTAAAAGGTCTGGATGCAACAGAATGCTGCTGGTTCCCTAACATAGAACTAGTAATCCTGTATTTTGCAGAATGTATAAATGTGGTCTGAATAGCTTGGTGATGAAGCAACAGCTGAACCTTAGATTCAGATTCTTAAGATTGTGATTAAGGACTAGGAAAACTTTATCTATGTTTTTCATGAATTTATGGAAAAAATCTACCATAGTTATAGGTAAGTAGATGATTTTTTTTTTGCAAATACCGATTAATGCCTTATTTTAAAATTGATACTTGAAAAGATATGTGCCATCCATGGATCCTAAAGATGACTTTAGTCCAAAGGATGGAAAAATTTAACTTTGGATAATATGATAATTAAATTAAGATTGCTATTTAATTTCATGTTTCTTAAATATGTAAATCTGTTTAATTTTTTGTGTGTTGTTAATAAAAACATGAAGAGTTTTCCAAAGTATTATAATTTAACACATACATTGTGATATATGATATCAAACAGAGTCTAATTCATCAGATGTAAGATTCTAAACCATCAAAATGTAATATTAGCGCCTTTAAGGTACTATAAAGTTACTTTTTTTTCATTTTTCCCTTTTTGATGCAAAAGACAGTTACCTGACTTTACTGACAATTACCACTGCAGAAGAGATGGAGTGAATGCTTACCGATGTACCGAGCGCAAGAAACTGCTGGACTTCAAAACAATGCCGAAAAACATATGCAGGAACATGCAGCAGCATCCCCATAAGCAAAAGAGAGGGCATCAAGAATTAGTAGTATCATCAGCCATCAGTAGAACAAGCTTCAACTTCCTTGATAAAAAGTCTAATTATTTACCACACTGAAAAATGGTAGCAAAGAAGCAATTGCACACACAACAATCCAATTTTATGTAGCTTATAGACTATAATTTATACCAGTCTCAAAAGAGTATGTCATTAATCTACTGCTAGTTTTTCTGGTTGTTGATATTATTCAAAAAATTGACAGGAGCTTACTTCTACTAAAAATCCTAACTACTCATATCAACTAATGGAATCAGCGCTGGCAGTGACTAATGAAGGAGAGAAATCTTGGAATAATGATAATCAGTTAAATGGAAGTATTGATGAATTGTGCATCTGCTGTTAAAAAAAGAGACCAATTTTATGTTAGAGATAATAAGAAACAGTACTGAAAATAGAGATACCAATATCATAACACCATTATATAAAACAAAGATGTAACTATATCTGGAATATATTGTGCAGCTCTGGTGATTGCACCTCAAAAAGGAGATAGAGAAGGTTCAGAGGAAGCCAATAAGAATGAGGAAAGGTTACATATATTTGGGACTTTTTCATCCAGAAAGGAAAATGATAGAAGTGCAAAAGAAAATTACACTTAAACCAAAAGTGCGGTGTAAATAAAATGCCAAGGAGAATCTCTTTTCCCATTCCCAAAGTACTAGAACCTGAGATCACTTAATGAAATTAAATCCTGGAAGAATTAGGAAAGACAAAAGGAAGTATTTTCTTTTACACAATGTTTAATTAAACCTTGGAATTTGCTACCAGAAATGGAGTGCTGTCTGCCATTTATGGAAGTCAAGGGGATTGGTGGTTTCTAAGATTGACAACAGCGTGACTGGGAGACAAGTAGCCTTCTCTGTGTATTTGATTGGCCATTGTGAAAATTGGCTTCTGGGCTAGATAGAACAGGGGTGTGATCCAATTCTTAAGTCCTTCATGGTCTTTTCTAAAACAGAAACGTCTACCTTGTACCATTCTCTTTGGAAACGTACAAATACAACTATTGATCTAATTTATAGAAAAGCAATTCAGTTCAATTAGTGCAACTTTATTCTTCAGTTTGGCAGAATCTGTGCTAAAAGAACTATTCAAAACCACACTCAAGCATCACTGCCCACCTCAAAACCAACCCTTGCTTTGATTTGGTCTCAAAGTTGGTGAAATAATGAGATTGAAGTCACAAGCCAGATCTGCACTATCTTAAGAATGATGGTAATAAGGTATTCTTCCACCTCACCGAGCTTGCCACTTAACTAACTAACCCCCAAGGCATTATGCTTCGTATTGTAAGTGATATAGAAAATAACCCCACAATTATTTTACGCGTGTGGGAGAATTAAAACAATCTTTGCCAAACTGAGGTCTCCCATCGTCTTGAACTACAGTTTCCATCACAATATAAATTGTACTCCCATATAGCTGGAAGGAACCAGGTTGGGTATGGCTGCTTTACTTTTTCAACTAATCCTACCAAACACAAGCAAGCTATCCAGAAGCATTACTTAAAACTGTGAAAATACCAGCATCTGTAGTGACCAGTTTTCATATAGACCATTGTATATCCCTTCCTTGCAATGTATACCTCAAGACAGGGAGTTATGTAAAATCTTGTCATCAAGAGTGGAACTATTTGGCATAGTTCTCTCTTGCTTGTGTATTAGAGAGTTTCATTAGGCCCTAACTAACTTGGAGTTATGTGTTCCAAACAACTGTGAAAAATTTAAAATTGTTGCAAACAACTAACAATGGTTTCCCCTATCCTATTACTTGGGTTGTTAGAATGTCACCTCCTCTAGGAGTTTCTCTCATTGCCTGTCCAATGCTGGAGTATTCCTTCCGCTTGGTCTGTGGCACCTGTACATCAGTGACATCTATTCAGACTACCCTGTTGGAAAATAATACTTCTGAGCAGCATAATGTAAAATTTCCATTGGAATGACCTCCAGGAAGGGAGCCACTGGGTGAGTACATGCATTTCCAAAAAAGAACATTTCAGCCCTCTGAAAAAAGTTACATAATCTTCCTGCCTCTTTACTGTGATTATGAAACAAAAATACAGGAACAGATCAGTTGCACTATGCTACCATAAGTATTTAAAATGAAACCCTTATTTCCGGAGCCAGACAAGTCACATTAAAAATAAAATCTGTTTAAAAAAGAGTAAACAAGGGTTATAACATTAAGCTCCAGACATACCCTTTTGAATCAGTGGGACTTGCTTTTAAATGCTAAGCTGGAATAATGCCACTTGAGCAAGTATCATTTTTACCTGAAAAGTGAAATTCCTTCCCACTCACCCCCCTAAGAAATTTGGCTTTGAAATAGAGTGCGGTAGAGAGAACACTAGTTTTCTGAAAATATGGTAGGGCGTCTAGTAGTTTTCCAAGTCCCTGACAACGTATACCATGATAATGAACTCAGTAAATGTGAGGTGACTGGAAGAGAGACAATCCATCCCATTATTTCCCTTTAAGGGCTTTACCCCTCTGTATGTGAGTTGGCTAGAAATGAAATAATAATAATAATAATAATAATAATAATAATAATAATAATAATAATAATAATAATAATAATAATAATAATAATAATAATAATAATAATAAAGTTGGAAGGGACCTTGGAGGTCATCAAGTCCAACTCCCTGCTCAGGCAGGAAACCCTATACCATTTCGGACAAATGGCTGTCCAATCTCTTCTTAAAAACTTCCATTGTTGGAGCATTCACAGCTTCTGGAGGCAGGTTGTTCCACTGGTTAATTGTTCTAACTGTCAGGAAGTTTCTCCTTAGTTCTAAGTTGCTTCTCTCCTTGATTCAGTTTAAGAAATCCTTTCCAGTTTTTTTTAACCTATCCCTTCCCTTTGGTTATAATGATAGTCTGTTCTTCTGTTTCAACCACATTTACCATGGCCACTAAGTACTTCCCCTGATTCTTTATCTCTTCCTCACTACTCCATCCACCCAGGCTGGGAAAGCAAACACCAATTGTTTTCCTTTTATGGGTCGAGAACACAGTTTCCATTGATGGGCCTTTTGTATGAGTAGGCCTCCCCTTTCATTTCCTCATACTTGATACATTCTTGTCTAGTCCGTCTTCAAGAAAGAAAGAAAGAAAGAAAGAAAGAAAGAAAGAAAGAAAGAAAGAAAGAAAGAAAGAAAGAAAGAAAGAAAGAAAGAAAGAAAGAAAGAAAGAGAAAGAAAGAAAGAAAGACTGTCATAATGTATATGACAAAATATATCTAAAAAAGAGGGAAAACAGAGGAGTTTCCAGTCCAGATTGGGATTAGTAGTAGGGAAGGGAAGGTTTATATGCTTTTTCTATTTTATCTGCACTTCCCATTAAAACAAGAGTGGGCAACATTTAGCTCACCAAATCATTGCTGTGACTCTGGAAGCTCTCATCATGTGACTAAATTTCAATGGTGCAAAGTGTGGACAATTAGCACATTTTGCTGCTGGGCTGGAGGAACAGGAATTTTCTGTCCAGTACCAATAGCTTTAGTACTTCTTCCAAATCAGGACAGCTGTAGGGTGCAAAGAGGCATTAAAGGCCCTCTATCTCCACCTGTCTCTGCACCCACTAATGCAAAATCTATGAATGACATTGGCTTTTAAAATAGAAAAATCTTCATAGATTAAGTTTGCACAGCAGTTTTTTTATATTGCTTATTTAAAAGGCTTAACATTGTTGAGAAGAGAAAGAAAGAAGAAAGAAAGAAAGANACCACTTCACTTACAAACTAAGAAACGTTTTAGATTGTTTAAAGCTTGATCTCATTTCCTTCTTCCAGGGTATTATGCTCCTGATGATACTTGAATTATAGCATAATGCTTGGAGTCTCATGAGGGAAGGACAGGACTCACTTTTTTTAAAAGATCCAGGTGAATATTTTGCTTTTATGCAATGATGCCTAATCACACCAGACTTCCCTAACTTGGAATAGGCACTGGATAGCCAATGCTGGAAGGATGAAAGGAACAAAACCAGGTCTGACTCAACATAAACTTCAGGAACAACACAACCTAGTTTATTTTATCCTTTTCTCCTCCCAAAGCTTATCAAGGAGATCATATTAAACCCTGAAGTCCGTTGCATCTGCAAAGGTATCACACGAGCTTATTTTCTGCTAATATTGTTCTGAATATAAACACAGTAAATGGGAAAACATGCTTCCCCTGTTGTCCTCGTTACTAGATTGTTACTCAAAAATAAGAAATAGATACAGGCAATAATTTTCAATAATACTTTTTAATAAAATCATTTTATTTGGTTTGAATTGGGTTGAGTAACAAACAATGTTTGTTATTTTTGGTTTTACTTTATAGCTCAACACCACATACTGGCTTAATACTGTCAAATGCAGTGACTTTGGGTCTTTATGATAGAGTGGTTGTTATCCAGTGATGGAAAGGAATTCACCAATGAAATTAGGATCTCCTTCTCCTGCCCTCTTTTGCACATATTCCAGATCTGCTCCAGAAGGTTGAATCACATGTAGGAGGTAAGAGCTGGAAAATGAGTCAAGCTTCCACAGTTCAAATAAAAATAAATGTTGGCTGTAATTGAGAGAACAATCATCTCAAGCTATCACTTTTCAGATATGCTGGAACTACAGTTCTCAGTATTCTCGGCTAGCATGGTTAAACCTTAAATATTTTAGTTAGTTATTTCATTATTTAGTTATTCCACGAAGAAAGTGATAAACAATGTTATAGAGCTGATGTTTGAGAGAAAACATAAAAAATATTCTATTTTAACTATTTAAAGCGCCTTTTGAGTGACAGTTCACAATGGTGATCAATGCTGAATACGGAAAACTAGGTACCTGGATCCTGATGTCCACTTTCCTCCTGCTGCTGTGCTCCTAAATAAGAATTATACAAAGAATTTAAACAAACTCATCTTTCTGCTGAAAAGAATCCTTACCTAAATTTCTAATCCCTTTATCCTGCTTTAAAAACTACGTTGATCAAGTTCTGAGCCTGTACACAGGGACTAGATTATCTTCTAATCTCTACTGAATATTTGGGGTGATGTGTTTCGGTGGTTGCGGTGGTTGCTGCTGTTGTCTCCTGCTGTTTATAAATACTTCTGAAACTCAGAATACTTCCAAACAAAGTGATTCTTTCCTAATTTTGTCCATTTCTTCTATAGCTCCATCATGATAGGAAGCATTTATCAGAAATATTAATCCCAGTGCTTAACTTTAAAATTATGTTTTCTAAATGGTCAAATTACTTGAAAAAGTAATTTGCTATTTTGGACCATACCCATAAGCCTGGCTGTTAGATTAGGATGTGCAATGCACACACGTGCACAAATGTAGTTTGTGCTTGAATCACTTGGCTAGAGATCTCAGTTTTGGGAACTGGGCTAATTGCATGATCCCTTGTGCCATGTTAGGAACTCTCAGCGTGCTCCCACATTGGGCTTACGCTATGAGCGCATATCTGGAGTAGAGATTTAGCCAGTGACATTCTGTTATACATCAGTTTGTCTCCTGCATTGGCAAACCAGCGTAAACATTTGTGATAACACTTACGTCCGTCGAAATGCTGATCGGATGTCCAGGTCAGCTGTGGCAGGTGCCTCTATGATTATAGAGATAGTGGTAATAACAATAAGACAGTATTCAAAGGCATCAAAAACTTTCTTCCCAAATTTACCTCTAGTTTTTTTTTTTAAACAGCATTTATTGTTTTCATCTGAAGGTTGACATTTCATGCAGTAAGGAAAACCCTAGCCTTGCTTAGTACTTAGAAAGGAGACTACCTCAAAATCCCAGGCCTGTAGGCTAGACTTAGAGCTGAAAACATATTGCAAAAGAATGCAATAGCAAACCACTTCCATATTATTGCCAACTGCTAAGAAACTATATAGATGCATCATTTGGTGACCGAAGTCATGTTCAACTGGAAGATTCTGCTTTTAAGGTTCAGACAGAAAACTTAGATTTAAAACCATCTAAATGTTGATTTTACTTTATATAAATACAATGAGTGTGATATCCTTATAGGAGCCTGAAAAATGACACGCTGATAGAGATGAGGGGAGTTTTGGGAGATGATGGAATTGAAGTTCCACTGAGCTGAAAAGCATTGAGTGGGAAAAAAAACCTGCACTAAGTTGCTTCTCCATGAAATTCCTTTAGACAAATATTAGTTCACCTGCCCTTCTAATCAAAGTCAAAATTATGGTTGAGGTATTTTTCCAATTCCTCAGTTTCTACATTTAAATCAAGCTACAAAAATGATCAAGTTATTCTTTCAAATCATTTATTTATTTATTATTTATTATTTTAATTTATATACCGCCCTTCTCCCATAGGACTCAGGGCGGTTCACAGCATATTAAAACAAATAATATACCCAAAATACAAAAAATACACAATACAAAAATACAAAAGAATAAACCCTGATAAAAGCCGAATTAAAACCAAATATTCCCAGCTGTGTTTCCGATTAAAATACTTNCTTAGAAGTCATTTTGGTTCAACTCCTCTAGAACAGGACTTCCTTCCAATATTACCAGTAGCAGGTTTTAGATTCAGTGCTGGTTCCAGATTGGCTACTCTAACATTCCAGTGGAAACATAGATAATTAATATTAATACTGAGTTTATATTATTTTCATATGGGTAAAAACTAGTTTAGTTATTACTGAAGTGACATTTATCCCCCCATTCCTTTTTTTCTTCATTAGGTAGAGTTGAAAATTATGATGGATTATCATCACAACAAAATATGATCTCATTTGAAGGATAATTCTGGTTTTAAATAAAAGCAAGTATCAGTGGTTATCTTATTGTTAAAACATTTACCTCACATTAACATAATCAACTTCAGGCTCAAACAATACATCACTGGAGCAACGTAAGTCAGTAACAGGGCAAAAACAGCTATCATTTTAAAAGATGTTGTAAAGTAACTTACTGCACAGAGGTTATTTTAGCTCAAGAGCTTTTGTAAGACATGATCCATGGATGGTTTATAAGCTGCTTACTAAAGACGTTGGTCCACCTCAGTTACTTCAAGAAGGCAGAGAATGGCCCTTAGATATGATTACATGTCTAGAAGATGCTCAAAGTTGGTTCCCAAATAACCAATTTTGGAAATTATTCAACAAAACTGCTCTAAAGCAGAATATTAAGCAAGCAAATTAATGAAAGTGACTGCTCCATCATCCATATGAGCTATATTTTAAATAATATCTGAGGTAATAGACATATGATGCTCCAAAGCACTGAAAAAAAGGCTGTTTATGTAAACTGCAAATCATACATACTTCACAAATTCCATGCAGTTTAAAATAAATTCCATGCAGGAATTAAAATAAAATCTTACTCTCTGTTCCAGAATTCCAAGCAAGATTTCCAAGTGGAGATGCAAATCAGAGCAAAGTGCAAAAAGAAGAAAAAAGGAGAGAGAAGCATGAAAAACCAGGGACAGAAAAGTAAATTGTTAAAAAAAAAATTCTTGATCTTCTTTCTCAGCCCTATATTCTGGATTATAGTGCTATGCTGCTTAGTACTACTTAGTACCACTGACACTGAACTGGCCATTTTGGGAATGTTTTCCTTGCATCCACTTTTTGACAAATTGTGTTGCTCAATCAGATGCAACCACCACAGAGGTCAGTTCCCATGCCGTTATAGTCACCTACTTTTTATTGGAAATAACAGAAACTTGTCCCACAGCCTTAAGACATCCAGCACTTCCTTCTGGGGGAAATGGATGTGAGAATGTTGCCAAAACACTTGACACAATTCATTGGTCCCCAAGTGATTTATCCCATTGTTCTGAAGGGTGAATTGGTTACGCAGTGACTACTCACCTCTTTCTCAGCAAGGTAGTGAAATCCAACTCTCTGCCTTCATCTTGACCATCCACACTGCACAACAGAGCAAAGAGTGTTTTAATAATGAATAATAAACAAAGAAAAAATAGCTTCTTTAAAATGTAGGAATTCAACTACCTCCTTGTAGGAAAACCACTTCACTTACAAACTAAGAAACGTTTTAGATTGTTTAAAGCTTGATCTCATTTCCTTCTTCCAGGGTATTATGCTCCTGATGATACTTGAATTATAGCATAATGCTTGGAGTCTCATGAGGGAAGGACAGGACTCACTTTTTTTAAAAGATCCAGGTGAATATTTTGCTTTTATGCAATGATGCCTAATCACACC